>NC_088396.1:35571015-35713515 GCF_034236695.1 Oncorhynchus nerka | reverse complement strand
CCTACTTTAAATATTTACCCGTTGAAATGTTTTCTTACAGAAAATATTCCACAGAAAGAGGCACATAGAGTCTTTGTTTGCATCCCAAATGGCACCTAATACCGTATGGGCCCTATATAGGGAATAGGATGCCATTTGGAATATACCCACTGTTTCTGGCATATTGAAGCCATTTACTTTTAGTGTTATCATTGTGACAGTGACAGATGACGTGTGATACCCTGTCTGTGGTGAGCCTGCTGAAGATTGAAGGCCCATGCATCCCGGTCGTGATCATTCTGTAGACTGCTGAAGGGGCTCTAAGGGCCCATGGATTCACATGAGACCCATCACACTGGATATAGTCTATCATCTGCTCTATTGAGAGATGTGACTGATAGAGGATGAGATGAGAGAAAGAGCTGTGGAGTGATAAAGAGGGGGGACAGGAGAGAGTAGGGAGAGACAGAGGTGGAAAGAGAACATTTGAGAGAGAGAGAGAGGTGGAGAGATTATTCACTGTGACACGGTGGGAGAGCAGATCAACATTACTTCTAATCTGGAAACAAAGCAGCTCTTCTCGCGTCCACCCTTTTCCTTCTCTCACCACAGGATGAAAGACACTACATGACTGGTTAAAATGTGGTGTCATGTATTCGCAAACGTTTCTGTGCTTATGTTGCAGTTTGTAGGTTGGATAGGATTGGACAGTTTGGGGGTAGGGTTGGGCAGTTTGGAGATAGGGTTGGACAGTTTAGAGATAGGGTTGGACAGTTTGGGGTTAGGGCTGGACAGTTTGGGGTTAGGGCTGGACAGTTTGGGGGTAGGGTTGGACAGTTTGGAGATAGGGTTGGACAGTTTGGAGATAGGGTTGGACAGTTTGGGGTTAGGGCTGGACAGTTTGGGGTTAGGGCTGGACAGTTTGGGGGTAGGGTTGGACAGTTTGGAGATAGGGTTGGACAGTTTGGAGATAGGGTTGGACAGTTTGGGGTTAGGGCTGGACAGTTTGGGGTTAGGCCTGGACAGTTTGGGGGTAGGGTTGGACAGTTTGGAGATAGGGTTGGACAGTTTGGAGATAGGGTTGGACAGTTTGGGGATAGGGTTGGACAGTTTGGGGTTAGGGCTGGACAGTTTGGGGGTAGGGTTGGACAGTTTGGAGATAGGGTTGGACAGTTTGGGGATAGGGTTGGACAGTTTGGGGTTAGGGTTGGACAGTTTGGGGATAGGGTTGGACAGTTTGGGGATAGGGCTGGACAGTTTAGGGGTAGGGTTGGACAGTTTGGGGATAGGGTTGGACAGTTTGGGGATAGGGTTGGACAGTTTGGGGATAGGGTTGGACAGTTTGGGGATAGGGTTGGACAGTTTGCGGGTAGGGTTGGACAGTTTGGGGATAGGGTTGGACAGTTTGGGGGTAGGGTTGGACAGTTTGGGGGTAGGGTTGGACAGTTTGAGGGTAGGGTTGGACAGTTTGGGGGTAGGGCTGGGTACGGTTGGACAGTTTGGGGGTAGGGTTGGACAGTTTGGGGATAGGGTTGGACAGTTTGGGGTTAGGGTTGGACAGTTTGGAGATAGGGTTGGACAGTTTGGGGATAGGGTTGGACAGTTTGGAGATAGGGTTGGCCAGTTTGGGGGTAGGGTTGGACAGTTTGGGGGTAGGGTTGGACAGTTTGGGGATAGGGTTGGACCGTTTGGGGGTAAGGTTGGACAGTTTGGAGATAGGGTTGGACCGTTTGGGGGTAGGGTTGGACAGTTTGGGGGTAAGGTTGGACAGTTTGGGGATAGGGTTGGACCGTTTGGGGGTAGGGTTGGACAGTTTGGGGGTAAGGTTGGACAGTTTGGGGATAGGGTTGAACAGTTTGGGGGTAAGGTTGGACAGTTTGGGGATAGGGTTGGACCGTTTGGGGGTAGGGTTGGACAGTTTGGGGATAGAGTTGGACCGTTTGGGGGTAGGGTTGGACAGTTTGGGGATAGGGTTGGACCATTTGGGGGTAGGGTTGGACAGTTTGGGGATAGGGTTGGACAGTTTGGGATAGGGTTGGACAGTTTGGGGGTAGGGTTGGACAGTTTGGGGATAGAGTTGGACCGTTTGGGGGTAGGGTTGGACAGTTTGGGGATAGGGTTGTACAGTTTGGGGATAGGGTTGGACCATTTGGGGGTAGGGTTGGACAGTTTGGGGATAGGGTTGGACAGTTTGGGATAGGGTTGGACAGTTTGGGGGTAGGGTTGGACAGTTTGGGGATAGAGTTGGACCGTTTGGGGGTAGGGTTGGACAGTTTGGGGATAGGGTTGTACAGTTTGGGATAGGGTTGGACAGTTTGGGGGTAGGGTTGGACAGTTTGGGGATAGAGTTGGACCGTTTGGGGATAGGGTTGGACAGTTTGGGGATAGGGTTGGACAGTTTGGGGGTAGGGTTGGACAGTTTGGGGATAGAGTTGGACCGTTTGGGGGTAGGGTTGGACAGTTTGGGGATAGGGTTGTACAGTTTGTACACTAAGTGTGAAACTAATTAGCATGTGTCAGTGCTATTGGTGATCCACTGCAGGTGACATCACTTGGTTTCCAAACCATATTGCTGCTGTTACAAATTCAGGACAGGAATTGGTAGGAATTATGTGGAAATAATGAAGAGGTTTGTTTGAGTGGCTTTGAGTGAATGAGAAGGAAAGTGTTTTATTTATTTTATTATGTTGGAAGATTGGCCCAAATATAATTATGTTTTGGATATTCCTGAAATGACATCCATGTTATTTGGGGAATGTATGTTTTGCATAATGTCTTTTGGGCCTATATTTTGTGGAATTTTTTTTGATTGAATTGAAGGTCTGTTTTTAGCATGCCAAGGGAAAGCAGACATTTAGTTTTGCCAAAATGAAATATTTGTCTCATGAGAAAAAATATGGATCGATCAGTGTCTTCATATATTTTCTCCAGACTCTTCCTATTGAGTCTGGAGTAGATTGCATTCATTTTCATCATTTTGTTATTTGCTGTAAATCAAAGGCATCAAGTCTATTTACTCATCACAGTTTGAGTGAACATGCTCTCATCAGAAACTGTTTGAATACTGTAGGTAATGAAGCACTTTGGTTGTGGAGTGACTCCTGATATTTTCTGAGCAGTACGGTTGTAGGGTACTGATTTCTAAAGGTGCATGAACTGAACTGTTGATTACCTGAGAGAAGAGGGTGAACAGAGAGATGTAGCATTGAATTACATTGAGATTATGATGCCATTTTTTTCATTT
Organism: Oncorhynchus nerka; assembly: GCF_034236695.1. Classification (NCBI taxonomy): domain Eukaryota; kingdom Metazoa; phylum Chordata; class Actinopteri; order Salmoniformes; family Salmonidae; genus Oncorhynchus; species Oncorhynchus nerka. Next base: position 35,710,292 of record NC_088396.1, on the reverse strand, counting down.
GACCATCAACGGCAATAAGTTGTTTTAAACATTAAACCACAATATTGCATCCTTAGATGTTATGGTTAAAAAACAGGCTAATGTAAAATAAATTACATTTTATTGCACAAATAAGCTGTCAACTTTATTCCCACAAGCAAACACTCACACACTGACACCTGTAATGAACTGGTTTCAAGCGCAGGGTGCAGCAGGTGTTTATTTGTGAAGGACCACAGGAGGCAGGTAGCTGGGTCCAGGAGCAGGCAGAAGGTCATACACAGGGGGTCCAAAAAGGCAACAGTACAGGCAGGGAAAAGGCTAGTAACGTCATCCGGGAGATCAGGCAATAGGTTGATAACAGGAAATCCAACAGGCTAAAGTACAGGCAGGGAAAAGGCTAGTAACGTCATCCGGGAGATCAGGCAATAGGTTGATAACAGGAAATCCAACAGGCTAAAGTACAGGCAGGGAAAAGGCTAGTAATGTCATCCGGGAGATCAGGCAATGGGTTGATAACAGGAAATCCAACAGGCTAAAGTACAGGCAGGGAAAAGGCTAGTAACGTCATCCGGGAGATCAGGCAATAGGTTGATAACAGGAAATCCAACAGGCTAAAGTACAGGCAGGGAAAAGGCTAGTAACGTCATCCGGGAGATCAGGCAATAGGTTGATAACAGGAAATCCAACAGGCAACAGTACAGGCAGGGAAAAGGCTAGTAACGTCATCCGGGAGATCAGGCAATAGGTAGATAACAGGAAATCCAACAGGCAACAGTACAGGCAGGGAAAAGACTAGTAATGTCATCCGGGAGATCAGGCAATAGGTAGATAACAGGAAATCCAACAGGCAACAGTACAGGCAGGGAAAAGACTAGTAACGTCATCCGGGAGATCAGGCAATAGGTAGATAACAGGAAATCCAACAGGCTAAAGTACAGGCAGGGAAAAGACTAGTAACGTCATCCGGGAGATCAGGCAATAGGTAGATAACAGGAAATCAAACAGGCTAAAGTACAGGCAGGGAAAAGGCTAGTAACGTCATCCGGGAGATCAGGCAATAGGTAGATAACAGGAAATCCAACAGGCTAAAGTACAGGCAGGGAAAAGACTAGTAATGTCATCCGGGAGATCAGGCAATAGGTAGATAACAGGAAATCCAACAGGCTAAAGTACAGGCAGGGAAAAGGCAAAAGGTGTCGTTGGTGAGGCAGGCAAAAACTATCATACACAGGAGGAGTAAATTACGGGAAACCCAGCGCACTGAAGAGCAATGTGTCACAAAACAAACAATACCTCACAATGATGGGGTGCAACGAACTGAACTAAATAGTGTGTGATAATGACATACAGGTGTGTGAGCAGGTGATCAGAATTCAGGTGATTGGGATCTGGAGAGTGAGCTGCGTTCAGGGGATCTATGTGTTTGAGAGTGTGAGCTGTGTTCAGGGGATCAACGTGTTTGAGAGTGTGAGCTGTGTTCAGGGGATCTACGTATTTGAGAGTGTGAGCTGTGTTCAGGGGATCAACGTGTTTGAGAGTGTGAGCTGTGTTCAGGGGATCAACGTGTTTGAGAGTGTGAGCTGTGTTCAGGGGATCTACGTATTTGAGAGTGTGAGCTGTGTTCAGGGGATCAACGTGTTTGAGAGTGTGAGCTGTGTTCAGGGGATCTACGTGTTTGAGAGTGTGAGCTGTGTTCAGGGGATCTATGTGTTTGAGAGTGTGAGCTGTGTTCAGGGGATCTATGTGTTTGAGAGTGTGAGCTGTGTTCAGGGGATCTATGTGTTTGAGAGTGTGAGCTGTGTTCAGGGGATCTATGTGTTTGAGAGTGTGAGCTGTGTTCAGGGGATCTATGTGTTTGAGAGTGTGAGCTGTGTTCAGGGGATCTATGTGTTTGAGAGTGTGAGCTGCGTTCAGGGGATCTATGTGTTTGAGAGTGTGAGCTGTGTTCAGGGGATCTACGTGTTTGAGAGAGTGAGTTGGAAACAGACATTAAAAAACCAAGATATGCATTTATTTTTGACCTCCGGCTTCATATCCTGCTATTAATTAAGTATCGAAATCCCATGTTGCGATTCATTGCCATAATCCGTCATTTCTGGAATGGAAATCCTGGAAAAAAAATGTAATCAAACCGACAACAATGAGGAGGACAAGGGGGGAATAAAGTAATAGAAATGAAGACATTGTGCCTCAGTGACATGTCTCTGCATTCCTCTGAATGCAAATCCACGCTTTAGGGGAAAAACTGCTTTGTACCACAGTATGTCCCATGCTTCACAGAAAGAGAGACAGGGAGAAAGAAAGAAAATAAAGATGATTTAAAGATTATTTCTATGATATGATGTATTATTAAATATGATTTAGTTCTGCCTGTAATGTAGCCTTAATCTCAAATCAAATCCCCATACACAAATCCCATTGTTCTGCTTTTGTCCTTCTCTTCACATTGTCTTTCACAGCATGGTTCCAGCAACTATAGTGGAACCGTAAACAGGCTGGAGCAGTATAGCTCGGCATGGCTTGGTTCAGCTCAGTTAATTAGTGTGAAAAGGGTTTGCAGTCTGCCAGCAATCCAGCCTTGGTCCACTTGAACATCCAGCCAGGTCGGTACAGGTGGCTTTTCTGTGGTTCAGTGGACAGTCAACACAATGCAGTGGTCACATGGAGGTGTTGGCTTCTACTACAGTAACTGTGTGATGTCATTACAGATCACTGATAACTCAGTCATTACCACTCTGCAGAGTGTAATGTACAGCAACAGTTTGAGTTGACCGTACTCAAATCATTTAGTTGGATTGGCATTAAGGTTCCGCAATGGAATAAGAACAATCCAACGTCATTGAAGCGATGTGTGTGTGTCATATCGGGTAGTCAGGGAGCTTATTGAAGCATATGGAGGTTTTGTTTTCAGTGGCTGATGATAAACTGTCCTTTTCACTGGGAAACTGTGCTTGCATCTCAAATGGCACCCTATTCCCTACATGGTGCACTGCTTTTTACTAAAGTCCTATTGGCCCTTGTCAAAAGTAGTGCTCTGTAGGGCATAGTGTATCATTTTGAACACACCCTGCACATCCCACAATACAACTTTAATCTCTTCATGGTGCCCTCAGGGCATAATAACTGTTTATTACCTGGAAACCCCATTTTACCCCCCCCCCCCCCACACACACACACACCTCCCACCGTCCGCCTCCCTCCCTCCTCCAGCCTTTCTGTATGCTCATGCTAACCGTTATTGAAAACACCCAGGCTCATCACATCACACCTGACCTGCATGCGATTTCCTCTTGATAACTGCTCCCCACTCGCTTTGGGTATGTCCCAAATAGCATCCTAATTCTTATGTAGTGCACTACTTTTGATCAAAGACCAATGGGGAATAGGGTGCCATTTGGGATATATCATTTCACTCTCCTGTTAGATCTGTATGCTCCCTCGGCCTCCTGTAATCTAATATCATGTTAGGAGGAATTGTTTGAACAAAATCTCATTTGTCTTTATAGCCTGATGTTGCCTTCAAGCAGATTTTTCTGTTCCTCATCCATCCATTTTCTGAAGGGTAATGGAGGGGAAATAAATAGGAAATAGAATGAAAGTTGGGCTTGGAGAACTACTAACACAAAAAAGGGGGATATGAGTTTAGTTTAGGAAGGAGTAGAAGATGCCTTCCTTGTATTGCTCTGAGGGAAGAAAATGTGAGGCAGAGAGAGACAGACAGAGAGAGAAAAGGAACACGGTTTTCAGAATGGTACGTAAAATGGAGGTAAGATTTTTGAGGGGAGCTGTCTTGGAGGAGACAGGCGTTTGTGTTTAAAGAAGACAGGTATGTCTGTTTTCCTGTGCTGTTGGGTGGTACTTCATGGGTGACTGTGTGCCAAGACTGTGGGAGGATTCTGTCACCCCTATCAAGGCGATGGCTCCCCCTGTCAACTGTGAAGTGGCTGGAAACAGCCCACATTGTCAACATGGTTGGGATTTACTGGTCATGTGGGAGAAGGCAGTGTATCTGGCTGCATCCCAAATGGTACCCCATTCCCTATAGTGTACAACCTTTGACAAGAGCCCATAAGGCGCTGTGAAAAGTAGTGCACTATATAGGGAAAACAGTGCCATTTTGGGACTCTCTTTTTGTCAATCTCTCTCTATATAGCGGGGTAGACCAGAGAGCCATGTGAATATATTATTGATGTTAAATATAGCAAACGTTTACGTAACAATCCTTTTACGCCGCTCTGAATGCAATAATCATTACTCTGCTTGTTTTTAAATGACCTTGAGTACTGGACAAGCTTGTTGTGATTCTTGTTATTGCGTGACAGGGAAGGTCAATATTAGATGTTTGCTTAGAATCACTGCCTATACTGATGGACGAAGCACCACTCAAGCCCACTTTGTGTGTGTGTGTGTGTGCGTGCGTTCGTGCTCGTGTGCGTACGCCTGTGCACATTTTATTTTTAAGTCTGTGTGCTTTGTTTTGATTTAATTGATATGTCAGTGTGTTTTGGGCTATCCTGTCAGCAGCAGCAGCTGACAGGGCAGATGTCTCCTGTCATAGTGGGGGTAAAAGGTGTTCGATGGGTGGAAAAGACGGGCTTTAATTACGCAGCAGGAGTCTACTCAGTAGCTTGGCCACACGCTAACAGGGACTCATCTGCCCACTGGTCCTCTGCCCACTCACTCACTCACTCACTCACTCACTCACTCACTCACTCACTCACTCACTCACTCACTCACTCACTCACTCACTCACTCACTCACTCACTCACTGTTTATTTCACTCACTCACTCATTCACTCATTCACTCACTCACTCACTTACTCACTCTTCAGTAGTCCTACCAGGCTGGACCCACCAACCACAGAGCATCTGTATCTCACAGCTCACTAGCCAAGGACTGACATGTAGTGTAAAGCCAAGATCTTTGTCACCGTATGTGATGTGCCAAATTATGATGTGTAGTGATGAGTGTAGCCAAATGCTAATAAAACACCAGATTCTAGATGTAGAAAATGTCTGTGTTCTCATTGGCATCACAGACCATAAACATGTTGGTGGAACTAATAAATACACTGAGTAAAGTCTTATTTCAATGTTTTGGATGGATCACATTCATCACTTACTCTGTAAAACATGTATATCTAATATACCTCCCCCTCTCTCTGCAGTATGCGCGGGCACAGAGAACAAGCTGAGTACTCTGTCGGACCTGGAGCAGCAGTACCGCACCTTGAGAAAGTACTACGAGAACTGTGAGGTTGTCATGGGTAACCTTGAGATCACCAGCATCGACCGCTCCAGAGACCTCTCCTTCCTCAGGGTAAGATCTGACACTACCATCCCTTCTTAGAATGACTTCTAGAATCACACATAGGAAATGTTCTGGAATCACACCTGGAAGTGTTTTGGAATCACACCTGGAAGTGTTCTGGAATCACACCTGGAAGTGTTCTGGAATCACACCTGGAAGTGTTCTGGAATCACACCTGGAAGTGTTCTGGAATCACACCTGGAAGTGTTCTGGAATCACACCTGGAAGTGTTTTGGAATCACACCTGGAAGTGTTCTGGAATCACACCTGGAAGTGTTCTGGAATCACATCTGGAAGTGTTTTGGAATCACACCTGGAAGTGTTTTGGAATCACGTAGTTGAACATATCAGTGTCTGTTCAATCAACTTTGCAACCAGCCATTGTCCATTCAATCTTGTTGGTCAGATATTGTTTTACTCCTAGGTCCTCTCTTACCAATCAGCTAGGCTGTCTGTAATAATCAGACCCTCATCCTCTGCAGCTCTGATCTCTAAGTACCAAGAACTGATTGTCTCCATGTTCTCTTCTGCTTGGTGGGAGACATCATGAAATTATGATGACCTGATTAATTATCTCTGATTCAACACAATCCATATCGTATTTGATTAGAGATGTTTCAGAGATGTAGAATGAATCATAATTAAATGTTTGGGATTGGTTGGGATTGGATTGGTGGAGAGGGAGGTGGAGTGCTTGTAGGTTAGATGAGGGACCAGTGGTGTAATCACTTACTTGACCCAACACACACACACACATCATTCAGTATGTTCAACTGGCTATAGATGATCTCTCCTGCCCCTACCTCTCAAGCACATCTCCCACATCACCACCGGTTAGCACGTTCTCAACTTATTACCTACACTGAAAAAAATGCAGCTTCTTAAATGGTTCTTCCTCAGCTCTTAAAGTTCCTAGGAGAACTCTTTCCCCATAAAGAAACTTAAGTTAAGAGTGGGTTTCTTGACATGGTACTATGGTTCTTCAGAATTCTTGAATGTTCCTGAAACGTGTCCTTTTCATAGCACCCTGCAAATTGGCCAGTGTTAACTAGTCTTGATTTTTCAGTGGAACATTTATAGATTTGATTCAAGAGTTAAATGAACACTCAGCGGTGTAAAATGACCCCAGTGTTAATAACCAGTATTGAACCAAAACCACGCGTATCCTTATTTCCAAGCATGCTCTATTGCAGGTTGATTTTAACAATTGTTTATTTCAATATCTTCGTTTTTGCATGTACATTGATTGGTTAATTCATCGTATGCTACTCAAATGTGATTTTGTTTAATTAACTAGGCAAGTCAGTTAAGAACAAATTCTTATTTACAATGACGGCCTACACCGGCCAAACCCGGACGACGCTGGGCCAATTGTGTGGCGCCCTATTGGACTCCCAATCACGGCCGGTTGTGATACAGCCTGGATTCAAACCAGGGTGTCTGTAGTGACTCCTCAAGCACTGAGATGCAGTGCCTTAGACCGCTGCGCCACTCGGGAGCCCAAATGGCATAAATATTTTGAAACTATTCCAATCACTTACTTGCACTTATCGCACCAGTTACAAAAATTGTTGTTCCAGTTTAGATGTTTAAGGTAGATGTTTAAGGTTGTTTAAGGTAGATGTTTAAGGTTGTTTAAGGTAGATGTTTAAGGTTGTTTAAGGTAGATGTTTAAGGTAGATGTTTAAGGTTGTTTAAGGTAGATGTTTAAGGTAGATGTTTAAGGTAGATGTTTAAGGTTGTTTAAGGTAGATGTTTAAGGTTGTTTAAGGTAGATGTTTAAGGTAGATGTTTAAGGTTGTTTAAGGTAGATGTTTAAGGTTGTTTAAGGTAGATGTTTAAGGTAGATGTTTAAGGTTGTTTAAGGTAGATGTTTAAGGTAGATGTTTAAGGTTGTTTAAGGTAGGTGTTAGGTAGATGTTTAAGGTAGATGTTTAAGGTTGTTTAAGGTAGATGTTTAAGGTAGATGTTTAAGGTTGTTTAAGGTAGATGTTTAAGGTTGTTTAAGGTAGATGTTAGGTAGATGTTTAAGGTAGTCTCATATCTAAATCCTCCCAACTCTGTCAGTCATTCTGAATGCAGATTGCAGCTGAATTCAAATGTTGGATATGTGCTGTGTGCTGCTGACTGCATGATTGTGTGTGTTGTAATGGGGTGGTTTGGCTGGGTGGTTGTCTGAACCCCCAAGCACTTTATGAGGTGGTGCTTTAACCTAGTAGAAGGAAACACAATCTCCTGTAAGACCAGAGGCCACAGAGGACTTTGTATCAATGTATTTAACATTGATTACCTGATCGATATTTAGACATAGAGACACCTCATCAAGTTTACCGGGTCTATGTGTTACGATTCAGAAATAAATATAACACCCATAGTCAAAATGACTTGATGAATTGCTTGAATCCTTTTTTAATCTGAGTCTTAGTTTGTTTTAAAACTAATTATTTGACTGTGTAAGTCAGCATTGTTTATATTTGGGGCCAGTAATTATGTTATGATCTACTGTTAGGTATCAAAACCGAGTCAGCTTTTCTTTATTACTAAAAGTGAGCCATTCATATCAACTTTTGTTGAAACATTCTTCCTGTTCTGTAAAAGCCATGCAGCTGTGTGGTCTCTAGAATACAACAATGCATAACATAGGCAGTTGTACATAACAAAACAAAACTGAGGCATTTATGCCCTTCTGTGTTCCCCAAAACAAACAATGTCGACAAATATATCTCCTTACCCCCCGCGGCAAAAAACCAAACTCCATAGTGTGGCGTGCAGTGGAGGGAAGCAGTCCAGTGTTTCCATTGGCCCCCTGCAGAGGAAATAGGACCATGGGACACTGTGAGGGGTTGTGGGTAAGAGAGGAAGCAGAAAGTGATGCTGAATGGAGTATTGAACTATTGTTCAACTCTGCTGAAATCTACAATCCTACTCTGAATAATCAGCTTTTATTTTGTTGCAGCTTGCTGTTATAGAACTCATAAGGGAATGAACATAGAGCCAGGTGGTGATGGGGTTTAGGCCCTTGGTTACAAGCGCTTGCTAGTACAAACTGCTACTTCCTTACCTGAACATATAACAGGAGGCTGGTTGCTGCTAGTTTACAAAATGGTCCCATGTGGCTCTGTGCACATGCCAGGTCCTCCAGAATCTTAAGGCTTCACAATTAACGAGGGTTAATTGGACATGCTAATTAGGAACACAGGGTGCCAAGCAACAAGGGAGCAGGGAGGAGGGCAAGGTGCTGTGTATTTTTGGGTTTTTAAGCACATTATTATTTTAAAACACATTAATAATATGCCGTCCCTCGGGCAGAAGAGGTGGAGGAAAACTTCACCTTAAAGAGGGGGAGAGGAGTAAAGGAAAACCTAGCTAGAAGCTTCTTTCCTTTCTGTCTGGCTGTCTAGTGGTGTGGCTGGCTGGCTGGCAATGTCCTGGGTGATTGAAAGTGATGCTTGTGCTTTGCCACCTTTTTAAAATAGCAAGAGATTAATGGTCACATCCCAAACAAGCAGAACAGCTTTAGCAGTAAATAGAGTCCATCTTCTGAACTGCCTCCATACTGCTGATGAATCGAGACCCAGCTATAAGATTAATAACTGGAATTCTTCCCCAAGATCGTCTTTTTTCTGGGTCTATTTTTTCTTTTGTGTATTGAATCTGACTTATTTGTGAATGTGTGTTTCTCGCACACAAATGCAAGCTTGCAGCACATGCATTTAATTTCCACATGAGGGTTCACAGATAGGTAACACTTAGCCCTCTTACTTTCTATTTTCCCTTAATTCAGTTGTGTGCGTATGAGATGAGGTCGTCCAGTAATCCACCTGAGAAGGCCTTCACCATTCCCTGACCCTGATGTCACTGTCCCCTTGTAACCACTACAACTCTGCCACGTTATGTTTCCTGTCCATCTACAAGAGTAGCTTGCTTGAGTCACTACCATAACATGTTGTAAGCCTCATAGCAAGACATGATGAAGGCTCATACATGCGTATAACAATAATGAAGAATTATACCTTCATGCTTTACACAATTGCCTATGAATGAATCTATAGACAGACCTCCTTCCAGCACAAAGCCCTCTTACTCCTCCAGCCTATCAGTCCCCTGCCGGGCAAATAGTGGCTTCCTGCCATGTGTATCTAGTGTTAAATGGAGTAAAAAGAAGTGCATTACTTTTGACCAAAGATCTATGGACACTGTTCAAAACTAGTGCTCTATAAAAGGAATAGGCCACTATTTGGGATGCAGCCCATAGTGTTAATTATACCAATATCATTTACAAATGGAAAATGGAAATATTCCCATTATGTTTCACATCATTAGCTTGACGATTAGACACTGGGAGAGACGGGCGGGCAGGCAGAGGTGGGGGGGTGGGGTCAGACAAGAAATAGGATGTAGTAGATGTTGTGTTGCCATGGCGCCGTGTTGTAAGTACTGTAGAAGACCACTGTCTGAGTCCCCTTTTAATGCTATCTCTCTTTCTCTCTCTATCGTTCTCTCTCCCCCGGACTCTCACTCTGTCCTTATATTGCCATCTCTCTCTCTCTCCCTCTCTCTCTCTCTCTCATTCTCCCTCCCCTGCCTTTTTTTTAGCCTTCAGACTGAAGTAGTCTGCTACAGGCTCTTCTAAAAAGGGACCATGCTCTAGTTATAGCCCTTTGATGCCTGTAATCTAAAGTGATCACTTAGCGTCTAGATAACAATGTCATTATGATATAAACCAGATGGAAATATACCAGTTAGATCGCTATAGGATCAAGTTACATGTTTTGGTCAGTACAGTGTCAGTACCAGTGTCATGCTAAAGATAATGGTGATCATGTTGCGGTTTCTGTAGTCACTACAGAGGAGGTTGGTGCTAGTCATTTAAGTTCTACAACTGGGGTTGTTTGTAGTCTACAGGACCACGTTTCCACTTACCAAATGCATCTGTTGGTGTTTGCCGCTATAGAAATCCTCTGTGTTGTAACACCCAGTAGCACATAATGCAGTTATGGCCCCATGTCAATCACTAGGCAACTCAAATTAAAACATAACTACATAGACATTAAAACTCCATTTGAAAAGTAGTTAAGTGAATATTAGTGTTCTATATATATGAGGAGACTGGGCTGATTGGGTTGGGCAAATTTAGACAACTTCATAAGTGGCCCTTAGAGTAGCAGTCAGCCCCCTAGTGTTATCCTGACCCTGTGCGCTCCAGAGGACAAAGGTCAAATAGGGGTTAATGAGCCTGGAGAACACAGAGAAGCAGAGGAGACATTTAAAGTAGTCTGTCCCCAGCCAGTTGACTGAACTCATGATAGGAGGAGCTGTCTGCATTAATGACAGCAGACTCCTACCACTCTGCATCCAAATAGGCACATGGTAAGAGTGAGACTCATGGTTAGAGACTTTGACCTTTATTTCTGACTCACCCTCCACCTCTTATTTTGTGGGTCATCCTCTTTCTCTGCCTGTCCGTCCTCTACCTATCTGCAGCCTCTGTCCTGCTACATCCTGTCTCTCCTCTACCTATCTGCAGCCTCTGTCCTGCTACATCCTGTCCCTCCTCTACCTATCTGCAGCCTCTGTCCTGCTACATCCTGTCCCTCCTCTACCTATCTGCAGCCTCTGTCCTGCTACATCCTGTCCATCCTCTACCTATCCTACAGCCTCTGTGCTGCTACATCCTGTCCAGCCTCTACCTATCCTACAGTCTCTGTGCTGCTACATCCTGTCCAGCCTTTACCTATCCTACAGCCTCTGTGCTGCTACATCCTGTCCAGCCTCTACCTATCCTACAGCCTCTGTGCTGCTACAGCCTGTCCAGCCTCTACCTATCTGCAGCCTCTGTCCTGCTACATCCTGTCCCTCCTCTACCTATCTGCAGCCTCTGTCCTGCTACATCCTGTCCATCCTCTACCTATCCTACAGCCTCTGTGCTGCTACATCCTGTCCATCCTCTACCTATCCTACAGTCTCTGTGCTGCTACATCCTGTCCAGCCTTTACCTATCCTACAGCCTCTGTGCTGCTACATCCTGTCCAGCCTCTACCTATCCTACAGCCTCTGTGCTGCTACAGCCTGTCCAGCCTCTACCTATCCTACACCCTCTGTCCTGCTACAGCCTGTCCAGCCTCAACCTATCCTACAGCCCCTGTCCTGCTACAGCTTGTCCAGCCTCTACCTATCCTATAGCCTCTGTCTTGCTACAGCCTGTCCATCCTCTACCTATCCTGCAGCCTCTGTTCTGCTACAGCCTGTCCAGCCTCTACCTATCCTACAGCCTCTGTCCTGCTACATCCTGTCCAGCCTCTACCTATCCTACAGCCTCTGTCCTGCTACATCCTGTCCAGCCTCTACCTATCCTACAGCCTCTGTGCTGCTACAGCCTGTCCAGCCTCTACCTATCCTACAGCCTCTGTTCTGCTACAGCCTGTCCAGCCTCTACCTATCCTACAGCCTCTGTCCTGCTACATCCTGTCCAGCCTCTACCTATCCTACAGCCTCTGTCCTGCTACATCCTGTCCAGCCTCTACCTATCCTACAGCCTCTGTGCTGCTACATCCTGTCCAGCCTCTACCTATCCTACAGCCTCTGTGCTGCTACAGCCTGTCCAGCCTCTACCTATCCTACAGCCTCTGTGCTGCTACAGCCTGTCCAGCCTCTACCTATCCCACAGCCCCTGTCCTGCTACATCCTGTCCATCCTCTACCTATCCTACAGCCTCTACATCCTGTCCAGCCTCTACCTATCCTACAGCCTCTGTGCTGCTACAGCCTGTCCAGCCTCTACCTATCCCACAGCCTCTGTCCTGCTACAGCCTGTCCAGCCTCTACCTATCCTACAGCCTCTGTCCTGCTACATCCTGTCCAGCCTCTACCTATCCTACACCCTCTGTCCTGCTACAGCCTGTCCAGCCTCTACCTATCCTACACCCTCTGTCCTGCTACAGCCTGTCCAGCCTCTACCTATCCTACAGCCCCTGTCCTGCTACAGCTTGACCAGCCTCTACCTATCATATAGCCGCTGTCTTGCTACAGCCTGTCCATCCTCTACCTATCCTGCAGCCTCTGTTCTGCTACAGCCTGTCCAGCCTCTACCTATCCTACAGCCTCTGTCCTGCTACATCCTGTCCAGCCTCTACCTATCCTACAGCCTCTGTCCTGCTACATCCTGTCCAGCCTCTACCTATCCTACACCCTCTGTCCTGCTACAGCTTGTCCAGACTCTACCTATCCTATAGCCTCTGTCTTGCTACAGCCTGTCCATCCTCTACCTATCCTGCAGCCTCTGTTCTGCTACAGCCTGTCCAGCCTCTACCTATCCTACAGCCTCTGTCCTGCTACATCCTGTCCATCCTCTACCTATCCTACAGCCTCTGTCCTGCTACATCCTGTCCAGCCTCTACCTATCCTACAGCCTCTGTGCTGCTACAGCCTGTCCAGCCTCTACCTATCCTACAGCCTCTGTTCTGCTACATCCTGTCCAGCCTCTACCTATCATGCAGCCTCTGTTCTGCTACAGCCTGTCCAGCCTCTACCTATCCTACAGCCTCTGTCCTGCTACATCCTGTCCAGCCTCTACCTATCCTACAGCTTCTGTCCTGCTACATCCTGTCCAGCCTCTACCTATCCTACAGCCTCTGTGCTGCTACAGCCTGTCCAGCCTCTACCTATCCTGCAGTCTCTGTTCTGCTACATCCTGTCCAGCCTCTACCTATCCTACAGCCTCTGTCCTGCTACATCCTGTCCAGCCTCTACCTATCCTATAGCCTCTGTCTTGCTACAGCCTGTTCAGTCTCTACCTATCCTACAGCATCTGTCCTGCTACAGTCATGGTTCGGGAAGGACTCTTACTCTCTGTTCCTGTTTCTCTTCTTTCTCTCTCTCTCTCTCTCTCTCTCTCTCTGTTCCTTTCTCTCTCTTCCTCTCTTCAACACCCCTCTACCATCCTCTCTACCTTTTTCCCTCCCTTCCTCCCTCACAGTATATCGCTCCTCTTCTTCTCTTCACTTTTGACAGGCTTGTTATTTGTCCCCCTGGCGTGGTTCGTTGGTGATTGTAGGTTGCCTGCCGGTTTATCCTATTCCCTACATAATGCACTACTTTGTTGTAGGATGCCATTTGGGACGCAGATCAGATTACATCCCCCTGATCCTCAGCACCCTTCATTATTAATGAATACTGATGAAGTGTTGGGGAGCTCATGTCTTTGAGGCCCGCCTAGATTGGATTGACAATTGCAATTAGCATGCTCTCAAGATCATTTCCATCACTTTAATTTGACATGAATAAGGACAGAGAAAGAGAGACCACCCTGCGCAATGAAAGAGGGTAAGAAAGAGGGTGGGAGGGGGTCTGAAGGCAATTGAGGGGTCCTGTGTAAGTTTTTCTCTTGGATCTCCATCTGTTACCTGACACTGATGGTGGTCAGGACAGACACAGTTGGAGGACTAGGCAGAGGGAAGCCTGATGCCACTATCCACTAGCTTTAGATTGATTTTACCTGTTCCATTCAGGAAAACATTACTGCAGGCGGGGGGTAGTAGGTGGTAGATGGGAGTTTGTGTGTGTTTGTGTGTGCGTGCGTGCATGTGTGTGGCCAGGGTGTGAGGTAATTGACAAGAAATGTGACAGGACATAACTTACTCTTTACCATGGTGACAGTCGCTGACACACCCACTCCCTCTGAATGATTATTTTGGAGAACGATGGTAGGTGTGTGTCTGTGCGAGTGTGCTTCTGTGTATTTGTGTGTGTGTGCGTGCATGCATGCGTGTGTGTGTGTGTGTATGCGTGTGCTCTTTAATGAGTCCTTGCGTTTGTGTGACCTTCCGCTTGTGTGTGTGTACGTGCATGTGTGTGTATATGTGTGTATAATCTTGCACAGTACACATTTTAAAACTTGATATCACACTATCTTCCAGGCTGACTGACGGATACATTTTCTCTCTGTGGCCCTGCTGGTCTTGGGGGGGTCACATCTCTTCCCTGTCTGTCAGGGTCCTGCCACTGGGATAGATAGATATTCGGAAAGTATTCAGACCCTTAGACTTTTTCTACATTTTGTTACGTTACAGCCTTATTCTAAAATGTATTTTAAAAACTGACAAATTGAAGACATTTTTGCAAATTTATAAAACATTAAAAACATAAATACCTTATTTACATAAGTATTCAGCCCCTTTGCTATGAGACTCGAAATTGAGATCAGGTGCATCCTGTTTCCATTCTTTTCAACTGGATTGGAGTCCATCTGTGGTAAATTCAAATAATTGGACATGATTTGGAAAGGCACACAGGTGTGTATATAATGTCCCACAGTTGAAAATGCATGTCAGAGCAAAAAACAAGCCATGAAGTCGAAGGAATTGTCCGTAAAGCTCCGAGATAGAATTGTGTCGAGGCAAAGATCTGTGGAAGGGTACCAAAACATTTCTGCAGCATTGAAGGTCCACAAGAACACAGTGGCCTCCATCATTCTTAAATGGGAAAAAGTTACCTAGAGCTAGCCACACGGCAAAAATGAGCAATCAGGGGTGAAAGGCCATGGTCATGGAGTTGACCAAGAACCCGATGGTCACTCTGACAGAGCTCCAGAGTTCCTCTGTGGAGATGGGAGAAACTTCCAGAAAGACAACCATCTCTGCAGCACTCCACCAATCAGGCCTTTATGGTAGAGTGGCCAGACTGAAGCCACTTTCAGTAAAAGGCATATGACAGCCTGCTTGGAGTTTGCCAAAAGGCACCTAAAACCCAAGCGTCACATCTGGAGGAAACCTGGCACCATCTCTACAGTGATGTATGGTGATGGCAGCATCATGCTATGGGGATGTTTTTCAGCGGCAGGGACTTGGAGACTAGGCAGGATCGAGGAAAAGATTAATGGAGCTACGTACAGAGAGATCACTGATGAAAACCTGCTCCAGAGCACTCAGGTTCACCTTCCAACAACCCTGTGTCGCAGCCGGCCTCGACCGGGAGACCCATGAGTCGGCGCACAATTGGCCCAGCATTGTCTGAGTTAGGGGAGGGTTTGGCCGGCCGGGATGTCCTTGTCCCATCGCAAGAGGAAGAGGTGGAGGAGATTTTAGTCAGGGAAGAGGAGGAGGAGGAGATTTCAGTCGGGAAGAGCAGGAGTAGGAGGATATTTCAGTCAGGGAAGAGGAGGAGGATGAGATTTCAGTCAGGGAAGAGGAGGAGATTTCAGTCAGGGAAGAGGAGGAGGAGGAGGAGATTTCAGTCAGGGAGGAGGGGGAGATTTCAGTCAGGGAAGAGGAGGAGATTTCAGTCATGGAAGAGGAGGAGGAGGAGATTTCAGTCAGGGAAGAGGAGGAGATTTCAGTCAGGGAAGAGGAGGAGGAGGAGATTTCAGTCAGGGAAGAGGAGGAGGAGGAGGAGAGTTCAGTCAGGGAAGAGGAGGAGAGTTCAGTCAGGGAAGAGGAGGAGGAGGAGGAGAGTTCAGTCAGGGAAGAGGAGGAGGAGGAGGAGAGTTCAGTCAGGGAAGAGGAGGAGGAGGAGATGCTAGAGATGTGGTAAGACAGACAAGACCTTGAGCTACCAGTATTTTATGTGTGACTGGAGGAGTCTCGCCTGTCTTTGACTGTTCTCTCGTGTCTGTGTTCTAGGGCTGTATTCAAAGAGTGTAGGATTGTACACCCTATCCAAAGTGTCTATATTATTGTATTCATTATGATCTAAAACAGATCCTAGATGAGCAATAAGGATGTCTCATTAAAGACAATGTCCGTCTCTCTCTCTCTCTCTCTCTCTCTCTCTCTCTCTCTCTCTCTCTCTCTCCAGCATGACATATCATTGGCATACTCTCTGTAAGGGAGTGCATTCAATGTGCATACAACTATGATCAGTGCAAACTATGTTTCATCTGAAAGGCTGGAGGAGATAATGTCCTGAGAATAGCTGTGAAGGACAAAGCAGATAAACATTGGAAATGAAGAATAATTATGTGGTGGGGAGGGTGTAACAGCTGGGACGCAGAGCATCATTTGATCAGGAATGCTTGTGCACTACAACACTCAAGATCACCTGCTCGAGCAGGCTGGCTGCAGTCGCCGCTGGTGACGGAGGATCCATCTTGTTTTGTCGTGTGTGTCTGTGTTTGAGTGTGTTTGCGTGCGTCTGACTGTATGTGTGTGTATTCAGTAGACTGTAGCCACTGACAATCCTCTGTTTTTATTGCTGTGTCTTCCTCGAGGGCTCGTGATTGGTCGTTGGGATTATGATTGGTTGGATCCAGTTCTTCAGTATGACCTTGTTTTCAACAGTCAACTGAGGGGAGCGAGGCTTGTGTCTTGTTGTGGAGCTAGGCTGAGTTCCAAATGGCACCCTATTCCTTAAAAAGTCAGCTACTTTTGCCCAGAGCCCATAGCGCACTGGTCAAAAGAAGTGCACTAAATAGGGAATACGGTGTAATTTGGGATACAGTCTCAGTGGAAAAGAGAGAGAATATATGAAACCATCAACTATCTTCATTGCATCAAATTCATATCTTCTTATTTCTCCACTCCATTGGTCTGTATGCATGGCAGTGTCTCAAAATCACTCTATTTCCTATATAATGCACAACCTTTGACCAGGGCCCATGTACGATGTAGGGAATAGGGTGCCATTTCAGATACACTCAGCCCATGACTTCCCTCACCATCAATTCCTTTCGTCATCTCAACACAGATGTTGTTGCATTTCAAGGTGAAAACAACAGCTTGCATTGAGGCTCCATATTCCATTCGTCATGACAACAGGGACGTACATTTTATTATCGTATCACCCCTCTGGGAATGCTTTGCTCTCTCTTCAGCTAACCACGCCAGCAGAATCCTTTGTTGTTTTCTTCCTCAGTGTTTAATACGCACGCACGCACGCACGCACTCACACACACATACACACACACACACACACACCTCTATTTTCCCCACTTTGCACACTAACTAGTCATTGTTTGAATAAAAAGTCATTAGGATTACATAGCCATTTAGCTAAGTGACATTGGGTGTAATTGTACCATCCATCACATCCTGTGTAATAACACACTCGGAGGAGCTAAATGTTGATTAGCCTTCTGCCAATTTCACTTGTGGACGGAAATAATGACTGGGGAGAAGGAGAAATGGGGGGGATGTAGAGGGGATGAGGGAGCGAGGCGATGTTAAGGTCAGAGGCGTTGACCTATGCAGGCCAAACTAACTTCAGTAAAACAACAAACTAATATCATTGTTGTTGCAAGCTAAACTCATAGCTACCGCCGGGGGCCGGGCAACAGGCAGTCACCCCCTCCCCACCCTGGTCTTTAATCTAACCTCCTCTTGCTCTCTCCCTTTTCATCTCTTTTTTTCAGTACTTTGCGTTCCACCTCTTTCAACTTTCAGTTGTCTTTATAATTATGTGGCTTTTCTAGATTTGATTTATCTTTCCTCTAACTTCTCCCTCTCTAATTTCTCTTAGTTCTCCCTTCCCCTCTCTAATTTCTCTTAGTTCTGCCTTCCCCTCTCTAATTTCTCTTAGTTCTGCCTTCCCCTCTCTAATTTCTCTTAGTTCTGCCTTCCCCCTCTCTAATTTTTCCCTTTGATGGTTAATATGGCTGGTTGTGAGGAGAGCAATCATCTGCATCCCAAATGGCACCCTATTCCCTATATGTGACTCTTCAGTAAACTATGCATATGTCGCATGTCACTACTTCACAGAAGTGGCATTTGAACATAAACATTTTTTTTTTTAAATCAAAATGCTTTTTTTTGTCAGGATTGCCTTCTGGAACATATGAACATTTATGTGCCTTAATAACGAACTTGTTTTCCATCCATAAATATGAATGCAATTGTTAAATTATGAGCCTAGCTAGTTTAGCTACGAAAAAAGTCAGGAACCTTCGCATTAGCCAAGATTGGCTGAGATAATGGATGGGCTGGCCATCCGGGAGATAAGTTTGGATCGGTCTGCCATGTAACATGCTTATGTCTGTAATGTGAGCTGTTCAGTATGTGTTGATAGTCCTTTCTACCTCGCTGTTTGTGAAAGCCATCGAGAACTTCAAAATGTTTGATATGTTTCTCAACAATGTTGATGCCTGAATTTAGCAGGCACTGTCAACAGATCAGTAGGAAAAAGTGAAGGCCTACTTTCTGCACACACCACGGTCAGTGTGAACCGGAGTGACTTGACACAACGCTGGCCAAACAAGAGGTATCTACAAACAAAATGGAGTTAAATGGTTCCAGTCTGCCGTGAAGCGTTCATCCATGTATATGGTAAGAGTCTAGCTACATTTTCAGATACATTTTATTAAAGTTAAAGCATACTGTTAGTTAGCTAGCGAATGTTAGCTTGCTTGCTTGCTAGCTAACGTTACGTACAGTGGGGAGAACAAGTATTTGATACACTGCCGATTTTGCAGGTTTTCCTACTTACAAAGCATGTAGAGGTCTGTAATTTTTATCATAGGTACACCTCAACTGTGAGAGATGGAATCCAGAAAAAAATCCAGAAAATCACATTGTATGATTTTTAAGTAATTAATTTGCATTTTATTGCATGACATACGTATTTGATCACCTACCAACCAGTAAGAATTCTGGCTCTCACAGACCTGTTTTTATTTAAGAAGCCCTCCTGTTCTCCACTCATTACCTGTATTAACTGCACCTGTTTGAACTCGTTACCTGTATAAAAGACTCCTGTCCGCACACTCAATCAAACAGACTCCAACCTCTCCACAATGGCCAAGACCAGGGAGCTGTGTAAGGACATCAGGGATAAAATTGTAGACCTGCACAAGGCTGGGATGGGCTACAGGACAATAGGCAAGCAGCTTGGTGAGAAGGCAACAACTGTTGGCGCAATTGTTAGAAAATGGAAGAAGTTCAAGATGACGGTCAATCACCCTTGGTCTGGGGCGCCATGCAAGATCTCACCTCGTGGGGCATCAATGATCATGAGGAAGGTGAGGGATCAGCCCAGAACTACACGGCAGGACCTGGTCAATGACCTGAAGAGAGCTGGGACCACAGTCTCAAAGAAAACCATTAGTAACACACTACGCCGTCATGGATTAAAATCCTGCAGCTCATGCAAGGTCCCCCTGCTCAAGCCAGCGCATGTCCAGGCCCGTCTGAAGTTTGCCAATGACCATCTGGATGATCCAGAGGAGGAATGGGAGAAGGTCATGTGGTCTGATGAGACAAAAATAGAGCTTTTTGGTCTAAACTCCACTCGCCGTGTTTGGAGGAAGAAGAAGGATGAGTACAACCCCAAGAACACCATCCCAACCGTGAAGCATGGAGGTGGAAACATCATTCTTTGGGGATGCTTTTCTGCAAAGGGGACAGGACGACTGTGCCGTATTGAGGGGAGGATGGATGGGGCCATGTATCGCGAGATCTTGGCCAACAACCTCCTTCCCTCAGTAAGAGCATTGAAGATGAGTCGTGGCTGGGTCTTCCAGCATGACAACGACCCAAAACACACAGCCAGGGCAACTAAGGAGTGGCTCCGTAAGAAGGATCTCAAGGTCCTGGAGTGGCCTAGCCAGTCTCCAGACCTGAACCCAATAGAACATCTTGGGAGGGAGCTGAAAGTCCGTATTGCCCAGCGACAGCCCCGAAACCTGAAGGATCTGGAGAAGGTCTGTATGGAGTAGTGGGCCAAAATCCCTGCTGCACTAACCAGGACGATGCTGGGCCAATTTTGCACCGCCCTATGGGACTTCCAATCACCGGTTGTGATACAGCCTGGAATCAAACCAGTTTCTGTAGTGACGCCTCTAGCACTGAGATGCAGTGCCTTAGAACGCTGCGCCACTCGGCAGCCCCAACAGCTTTCCTTCATGACCCATCATGTGTGTCAGGTAAGCGTCATCTAATATCTATAAAATATTTTTATCTGGACACTTTCTGTTTTTGATATTGCTACTTTACATGTAACCATTTCAGTGTATCGTTTACACCTTCTGTATCCTGTGTATGTGACAAATAAATAAATACGATTTTATTTGATATAGTGTGTGTTTACCGCATGGCCTGACATGTGAATCCTTAAAGAAATGGGTGGGGCTAATGCTTAATTAAGAAGGTGTGAACGATGCTGAATGGGTGTGGACAAAGGAGAGTTCTCCAATAGGTGTACCAAAACATTCAAGTGCCAGTTTCTCAAAAGTGGGGTTCCACGTTGATCAACTTTCAAAGCAAAATTACTTTCCCATTGTTCCTCAACTGCAGTGTATGATATACCATATTCTAACTCTGAGTCTCTACTTTTATCCAATGTAAAAAACACCATTTCAAATTTTGCTACATAAGACTGAATTTAGGCGGTCGGTCACATATAGTGCACTACTTTAGACCAGGGCTCATATGGGTGCCGCTCGTTGTGTATTGTACCAACTTAATAAAGACAACCAGGGTGTGTAGTGTTCCTTCTTCCATAACCTCCTCTTCAAGCCGAACCCCTGAAATCCAATTAATCTAGACAATCAATGTGTCCTAAATTGCACCCTATTCCCTATAGAGTGCACTACTTTTGACCAGCACCCTATCTACTTTTCACCATGTCCCTATAGGGTGCAGTATATAGAGAATATGGTGCCATTTGGGACAAAAGCAAGCAGAAATCGGTCTTGTTCTGTTCAGTAGTCCTAGCCCAGCCCCGCCCCCAGCATTGTATTGTATTGAGGTATTAAAAGCAACCCCTAAACTCGAACTCTCGATTTAGAGAGTGAGTGAACCCTACCCATTGCAATGACCTCTCTGCCCCATGTAGTGATGCGCATTCCGACTCTCTTGAGTGAGCTGGCTCGTTCTGTCTCAGCTCACCAAAAAGAGCCGTCTCTTTTTGCTCCCAAACAGTAAAGTATAATGTTTTAATGTATTTTAACAAAGTGCATATGAATCTAACCATTCAAATCGAATACAATCTGAACAGCATAATAGAATATTGCACCATATCAAAGAAAAATAAATATCAATTTGCAAACTGCAGCATCCCACTTAAAACATTAAACTGGTCCCTCTTTTCTCTCTGTTCTTTATTGCCATGTTATAACCAGCAGCACACAGCAATGCTGACCATATTTTGCTTTTATGAGAGATTTGCATTCAGAAATGCAAGCTGCCTCACTTGAGGGGCTGATGCGGTTTCTTCTCTCAGTAATTATTTGTCCCGTTTTCGAGAAGACCCTCTCATAGGGAACGGATGTGGCCGCTATGCAGAGTCTCCCTGTCATGACTAGTAAGCCGTGGGTACAGAGGCCTTGTCCTTTCACCAGCTCAGAGGATCTTCAGATCTTTGGAGGGACTCCTCCAAAAAGGATCGGACCTCCATTATGGCATCTGCTGAGGGAATCCTTCGTGCTACATTCCCAGTTGCTCTCTCGTCAAACAGTATCCAAACAGCAGACGATTGTGGCACTACTGCTGGTGCTTCTGCTCCACCTGATCCCTCTTCTTCCTGTTGCCCTGGTGCCTGAGCCAGCTGACTGCTGGGAATGTCCCTCCCTGCTGCTGAGGTTATTATTTGAAGAGCCTCATCAATCGCTCTGGCATCACTGAAGGATAACTTCTTTTAAACCTGGGGTCAAGTACAGTGGTTTCTGATAGCAGGTGATTCTATTCCATTCTGTGGAACTTTCTGTCCATTGATGAACATAGGGTGTCCATCAACTATCTCACATGTCCTGTGGTTACATTTGCTTGTCTCTGGCGGCTGGCAGTGATTCGGTGCAGACCCTTACACCTGAGTATAATTTTTGAGGCTGTCACATAGCTGAAAAGAGAGAACAGTAACGTATTAGTTCAGGTTCATGTTTTGTCTACTGATACTACATTCTCATCTTCTGCTCATATTCATATATAATACTGGATTAAATAATGATGTAGTAATAACTGCTTACTGTACCTCTCGCCACTGATCCACACAGTGACCTGCTCAAAGGGTTCCAGGACTCTGCACACCTCCTCCATCACCTCCCATTCCTCTAGCATCAACAGGTGCATTGACAAGGGTAGAGACGGGTAGAGACGATGACATCCTTTGACTCAAGAAACTGCTTCAACATATAAAATGTTGAATTCCACCTTGTAGTGCAGTCTTGTTTAGGCCTCAGCTCAGGCATCCCCATCTGGTGTTGTGTATACTTTAGTTTCTAAGCACCTACTGTGCTCCTGTGGAAGTATTCCACAGCAGATTTCACTTTGTCCACAGTGGCCTTCATCACCTGGGTGATGGGTCCATTTTTTTATTCTTATGGCTTGGGTTATGTTAGCTGCTTGTCCCTACCACAACAGACAACTTTTCCATCTACTTGCCATTCTCTGGTCACTCTCGACAGTTCCTCTGCCAAGTTCTCTGAGGTGTGTCTGTTGCTGAACTCAAAGCAGTCCAGAAGACAGCTAGACATTGAAAAATCTTCAATGAAGTGGCATGTAACCGACATGTAAGAAGTGATTACCCTTGATGTCCAGCAGTCAGTAGTAAGGCAAACTGCAGTAGCTTTTTGGACTCTTTTCCGCACTGAAGCCTGTGCGCTCTCGTACAGTTGTGGAATAAGTGATTTTGAAAGTGTTTTCCTGCTTGGAATTGTGTACATTGGCTTTAGACTATTGCTATAATTTCTAAAACATCTGTCCTCCACAATCGAAAATGGCTGGAAATCAGTGGCAATCATTTTAGCCAATGTAATATCAATGTGGCCTTGTTTTGCTACAGACATAGACTTTGGCATAAACTGGACCATAGAAGACTGCGTTGCTGGGTCGTGGAGTAGACCTACTTGACTGAGTGGATACATCTCCACATGTGGAGGTGCTGGCTCCACCACTAGCAGGCCCGCTACAGCTAGCTTCACAGTTGGGTGCACAGTTCGCATATGCCGTGGTAGGTTGTGTGTAGAACCGGTTTTATATGAGATTTTGTTTTGGCGAATTCTACACTGTGCTCTAACATTGTCTACATTATTTAAATGCATCCAAATTCTATTGTGCTTCCGATTCATTTTCCAGCTGTTGTTTTCCAACTGTACTTACTCTCTCTCCGCAGTTGCTAAGTTTGTGACTGTGAGTGAGTTGGTTCGGCCCTCCCTCACGCATCTTTGGTTCATTGATTGACACTGCATGTCTGATTGACAGGAACAACAGGTGAGGCTTTTAGCCTGAGCAGACAGTCAGAACGAATGTGTATGCGCTTGAGCGTTTAGGCCTATATTATTTTTGTTATTTTTTCGTTCTTGGAATGAATTACTATTCATATCTTTTTTATATATATATATAAGTAGATTCGGCTCTTCTGATATGTGAGCCGGCTCCCAACGTTCACCTACAAGAGTCGGCTCTTGGAGTCAACTCGTTCATGAACGACCTATCACTAGCCCCATGGGTGTACATGTAGGGTGTACATGTACTGTAGGTGACGGTGTATGATAAATGTACTGTATATAATGTATGTATATATTTACTGGTAAAAGCAGTCTATATATTTCTTCCATTTCCTTTCTTCTATCCTCATTGTTGTATTTTTCTCTCTCTCTCTCTCTCTCTTTAATCCACTTAATTCAGTCATTGATTTTCCTTCCTCTCATCTCCCTCCTTCCGCTCTATGTTTAAGGAAGTCTTCAACAACACCTGCCCTGGGCCTGGATCAAAGCAAGGCTCCAATAATAATTAGTCTTTAAGAAGATCTCCTACTTATTTAACATGTCTGTCTATGGCCAGGAACATAATGTGGCTGATTGGTAAAGAATGATTCAAAAAAGCCTGTTTAATTGGTAGGTCGAGGGAGGATAGATTCTATAATTGGTTAATAAGACAACACTCTCCTTTGCTTGCTTGGTGGGTGGAGGGGGGGGGGGGGGGCGTGACTTATTAAGATCACTACAGGGTAATGAATGGGGTTGTAATGAATATGGAAGCATAACAGTAGGAGGTAGGTAGCAGCTGACCCTCTTAATCTAACTGCACTGTACAGTAGCTATTACAGTGAAATAATACCATGATTGTTTGAGGAGAGGGTACAATTTTGAACATGAAAAGTTATTAATAAACATTTGGGCATTCTTGGTACCACATTTTGAAAAGCAATGCAATGGTTTATTGGATCAGTATAAAACTTTGCACATACACTGCTGCCATCTACTGGCCAAGATCTAAATTGCACCTGGGCTGGAATAATAAACTATGGCTTTTCTCTTGAATTTCAGAGATGATGGTACAAAAAAATACAAAATAATATTTGTTTTTTCTTTGTATTATCTTTTACCAGATCTATTGTGTTATATTCTCCTACATTCCTTTCACATTTACACAAACTTGAAAGTGTTTCCTTTCAAATGGTACCAAGAATATGCATATCCTTGCTTCAGGGCCAGAGCTACAGGCAGTTCGATTTGGGTATGTCATTTTAGGTGAAAATGTAAAAAAAGGGACGGATCCTTAAGAGGTTTTAATCGCATTAGCCTACGTTAGCTCAACCGTCCCATGGAAGGGACACCGATCCCGAAGAAGTTTTAATACCATTAAAAGGGGGGAAAAAAGGATGAAGTTTATTTGAAACAAAAACTACCTAGATGGCTGGATAAAAGACTGAAAGGTTTTTCAAGTATGGGCCTTTTCTTCTCCACAAGTAAATGAGACGATGTGCTTTAATTGCTCGTCAGCTAATGATGCTGTTATCCCTCTAACAATGTAATAGATAAATGGAGTCGGTTGAGGAGTCCATATGGGGAGGGAGAGACAGAAAAAAGAGAAAGAGAAAGACTTTTTGTAAAATTACACCTCTTGTACTGTGAAAGGAGTGCATTGCATTGTGGGTGCTGGTGCCAGCTCCAGCCAACTCCACTGACCTCATCATTTCAGAAATAGACCAATGACTGATCATAATTACTCCCTTTTTGTCTCACGTTTTTTAGGCACTAATATCAGTGATAATAAAATTACTATGGACTTTTTTGGTCAATTTTATTTGTAAGTAGCTAGTAGGCACTATACCAGGAGATTCCAAAGAGAGAATGACATGGTTGTCTGGTCTGGAGAGAGCTGGTTGTTTTTGCTGTGTGTGTGTGTGTGTGCGTGTGTTTGTGTGTGTGTGTGTGCGTGTGTGTGTGTGTGCGTGTGTGTGTGTGTCAAATGTGACTGACCACCTCGATTCAGTCTTATGTAGCAACATTTGAAATTGTGTTATTTACAGTGGGTAAAAGTAGAGGCTCAGGGCTACAAAATGGTATATTATAAATTGCAGTTGAGAAACAATGGGAAAGTTATTCTGCTTTGAAAGTTGATAAACTTGTAACCCCACTTTTGAGAAAATGGCCCTTAAATGTGTTGGTACACCTATTGGAGTGCTCTTCGTCTACACCCATTCAGCATCGTTCACACCCTCTTAGCCCCACCCATCTCTTTAAGGATACACATGTGAGGCCATGTGCTAAACAGAGTGAGTAGTGTAGGAGATTTCAAGATTTCTAAATGTGGTTATTTATGGTTACTTAAAACCTCTTAAGTCGACCCTCTACTTTTTCGAACATTCTGTTAAAAATCGTGCAACATTTCAGCGCCCTGCTACTCATGCCAGGAATATAGTATATGCATATGATTAGTATGTGTGGATAGAAAACACTCAGACGTTTATAAAACTGGTAAAATCACGGCTGTGACTATAATAGAACGTGCGTTTCATCGAAAAGTGCAGGAAAACCTGATCACTGAAAATGGAAATAAATATCCTTGCGCTACTTCCAGGAATTGTTCAAAGTGAACCGAATTAAATGAGGCCGAGGTTGCAGTGCCTACAGCTTCCACACGATGTCTAGAGTCTTGTCATTTGATTCGGCTTTGATTCTTGGTCAAACCGACACAAGGGAACCGATTCCCTCCGGTCTCCGACCGGATGTTTTGGTCGAGCTCTCTCCAAGACATTTTTTCGAGACGGACATGTATAGAATTTACATCGCCTCCTGATTAATTTTATCGCTTATTAACGTGTACTAATACCTAAAGTTGCATTACAAAAGTATTTCAAAGTTTTTTGTGAAAGTTTATCTTCGACTTTTTGAATTTAAAAAAATGACGTTACGTTATGAAACGCTATTTTTTTTCGTTTATCACACAGTCTACATAGAACGATATCTAGGCTATATATGGACCGATTTAATCGAAAAAATACCCAATAGTGATTATGGGACATCTAGGAGTGCCAACAAAGAAGATGGTCAAAGGTAATGAATGTTTAATATTTTATTGTGCGGTTTGTGTAGCGCCAAATATGCTAATTATTTTGTTTACGTCCCCTGCGGGTCTTTTGGGGTGTTACATGCTATCAGATAATAGCTTCTCATGCTTTCGCCGAAAAGCATTTTAAAAATCTGACTTGTTGCCTGGATTCACAACGAGTGTAGCTTTGATTCAATACCCTGCATGTGTATTTTAACGTTTGAGTTTTAACTAATACTATTAGCATTTAGCGTAGCGCATTTGCATTTCCAGAGCTCTAGATGGGACGCCTGCGTGCCAGGTAGGAGCAAGAGGTTAAATAGTAGCAATATCAAAAACAGAAAGTGTACAGATAAAAACAATACCAGGCTCCAGAGCATTGAAGCTGTAAAACAGGAAAATAGACCAAAAAAATAAAGACACTGCAACCTTGCATAACATCAATTGACCTCCCAAGTTTAGATAATAAGAATAATGTCATACAATGCGATGGAAATTAAATTCACCTGAAGTGCTGGTACTGCTTGATCTGTGGCAGCGGCCTGAAGTATGGAGTCAGGTGTCGATGCCAGTCATAGAGTTCCACTAGCACCATACCATCCTCCAGTCCAAATAGCTGTGGGATGTTGACCCCTGTCACAGTGCTGTCTTTCACCACACCAGCAATCTCTCCACATATTCCTGAAGGAAAACAGCCTGACTACACATACCTCTGAAAATTACACAAACAATGTGAGATCAATAAAATGAGGGCCAATCATGTAGGAGGTAAATTAAATAATCAAAAGATGTATTGTTTATGCTTTACATACCAAGTGTTGTCATCGATCTCTTGTAGAGAAACTATACCACTGCTTTTGTCATGGGATGGCAGCAGTTTTCCACCAAAGTGTTTGTGCCCTGGGTGGCGTCCTGATATGCTATTGCATTATCTCTGCATAGCTGTTGATGAAGTTCATGACTCGCTGCAAGTACCATCCCAACCCCTAGAGTAATAGCAATACTGATCGTCGTAGCTACCAACTAGGTTAAATGTTAGCTAGCTAGCTAACATTTGGCTATAACTAGAAATACAAATGGCTTTCTGAGATGCGAAAAATATTACTACACAGATTAAATACGTAACCTTAGCTAGTGAGCCAGCCAGCTAACATTAGCAAGCTAGCTAAACTGTACACTTTAACCTGGAGTATTTTATTTAGACATATAGCTAGCTAGCTAGCTAAACAATGAACCATAATCCCAACCCAAATGGTTTTCTGAAATAGCTATATTACTACACAGATCATACACGTAATGTTAGCTAGCGAGCTAGCCAGCTAATGTCAGCCAGCTAGCTAAAAGTGCGCTTTAACTTGCTATGAAAATGACTTTCATTAAATAAGATGTCCTGTGTCGTTCCCATTTGGTTATACAGCTTGCTTGGCCAGTTGTGTCATGTCACTCTGGTTCACACTGACTGTGTGCAATGCAATAAGAATCATCAGATCTGTCACGGATGCCATGGTTGCCCTTAGTTTAAAGAAATAATCAGGAGAAACACTTTTGCAGTACACCATGATATCTTTCAAAAAAGCCATGGTAGAAAGGATTATCTACACATACCGAGCAGCTCATGTTACAGACAGAAGGTGCTACATGGCAGACAAATCCAAACTCATCACTCGGCATGTCCATAAGAGAGTAATAGGATACGGCATGTGTCAAAATTGATTGATTGCTGACCTTATGACCTGATGACGTGTACTGAATATGTGCCCCCGCCCGCCCCCCCTGTTCGTGTGGTCATGTGTTAGAGGGTGTTTGAACTTTTGGGGCCCATGCCCCCTCCACCCCCCAGTTTTATCTCCCTTATGGTTGTTATCTATGAAGCAGGAATGTCTGGGGCTATAGATAGCGCTGGGACATAGGCATTATAAATGTCCAGAACAAGCCATTTTTAAGACCTGAATATGTGTGTGTGTGTGTGGGTGTGTGTGGGTGTGTGTGAGAAACAAGGAATGTGTGTGGGTGTGTGTGTGTGTTAGAAACAAGGTCCCTTGGGCATTGTGTCCATTTCAGGCTTTAAACAACAATTAAACAGCCATCTAAATAATGTTTCTCAGCCTAGTTTCCTATTGAGTTCTCTTTATATGTACAGGCACAGAGCTTCCAGATGGCTCCAGCCTAAGGATTTTCAGTGCATGTACACACGGGAGATTAGAACCCCAAAGAAAAGATCCTAAAGGTACTTTCAGATTCAGGTTTATCATGACAGCCGCTTTATGAAAGGCATTTACTTATGGCTAAACAGCTTCTACACAGTTTATTAATTAATGCTGTGGGATGAAATTAGGTGTTTCTAGGAGGTCTTAAACAGATCTACAGTGAAACAAACATGTACACTTTACACACATATTTATTGACTTTTAAAAAGACCACAGTAACATGACAGAATTTGTGCAAAGGCAACGAAATCTGCTAGGGGATATTAAATGTACAACAGTAGTATTCTGTAACAAGCAATACGTGTTAAACATGAGGCACATGCAATCATGACCGCCTCTTTATGAAAGGCCTTTAATTAGGTGTTTCTAGGAGGGCTTAAACAAATATACAGTGAAACAAACATGGACACTTTACACACATTTTTATTGACTTTTAAAAAGACCACAGTAACATGACAGAATTTGTGCAAAGGCAACGAAATCTGCTAGGGGATATTAAATGTACAACAGTAGTATTCTGTAACAAGCAATACGTGTTAAACATAAGGGACATGCAATCATGACAGCTGCTTTATGAAAGGCCTTTACTTATGGCTAAACAGCTTCTACACAGCTTATTAATTAATGCTGTGGGATGAAATTAGGTGTTTCTAGGAGGTCTTAAACAGATCTACAGTGAAACAAACATGTACACTCTACACACATATTTATTGACTTTTAAAAAGACCACAGTAACATGACAGAATTTGTGCAAATGCGACGAAATCGGCTAGTAGATATTAACCTCTTCAGTCGACCCTCTACTTTTTTGAACATTTTGTTAAAAATCGCGCAACATTTCAGCGCCCTGCTACTCATGCCAGGAATATAGTACGTTCATATGGTTAGAATGTGTGGATAGGAAACCCTCGGACGTTTTTAAAACTGGTTAAATCACGACTGTGGCTATTACATAACGTGCGTTACATCGGAAAGCGCAGGAAAACCTGATCACAGAAAATGGAAATAAATATCCTTGCGCCACTTCCAGCAATTGTTAACAGTGAGCCGAATTAGATAAGACCGAGCATTCAACTCCCACAGCATCCCCATGTTGTCTAGAGTCTTGTGAATTGAATCCTCTTTGATTCTTGGTTGAACCGAAAGAGGGGCACGACTTACCTCCGGTCTCCGCCCAGATCATTCCGGAAGAGCTCTCTCCTGAAATTTTTTCCAAGACGACAGCTAATGATTTCTACATCGCCTATGGATGATTTTTATCGCTTATTAACGTTTACTAATACCTAAAGTAGCATTACAAATGTATTTCGAAGTGATTTGTGAAAGTTTATCGTCTACTTTTTGAATTTAAAAAAAATGACGTTACGTTGTGAAATCGCTGTTTTTTTCGTTTATCACACAGTCTACATATAACGATATCTTGGCTTTATATGGCCCGATTTAATCGAAATAAAGACCCAATAGTGTTTATGGGACATCTAGGAGTGCCAACAAAGAAGATGGTGAAAGGTAATGACTGTTTTCTATTTTATTGTGCGGTTTGTGTAACGCCGAAATGCTAATTATTTTGTTTACGTCCCCTGCTGTGCTTTTCTGTTGTAGTGTATTGGTGCATGCTATCAGATAATAGCTTCTCATGCTGTCGCCGAAAAGCATTTTAAAAATCTGACTTGTTGCCTGGATTCACAACGAGTGTAGCTTTAATTTGATACCCTGCATGTGTATTTTAATGAACTTTTGAGTTTTAACTAATACTATTAGCATTTAGCGTAGCGCATTTGCATTTCCAGAGCTCTAGTTGGGACGCAAGCGTCCCAAGTAGAGGCAAGAGGTTAAATGTACAACAGTAGTATTCGGTAACAAGCAATCCGTGTTAAACATGAGGCACAGGCAATCATGACAGCCTCTTTATGAAAGGCCTTTAACTATGGCTAAACAGTTTTCTACACATCTTATTCATTAATGATGTGGGCATACCCAGGATTTACAGGCAGGACGTTTGATCTACACAGGGAGGGAAAACTTACGGAGTTATGATGGAGCGGGCAAGCGTCTTTGAGTTGGTGAATTCGAAACGAATAATGGTCTTGTAGCTCCCTTCAGTAACCACGAGCACAACCGTTCCATGATTTTAACTGGCGGCTTTATTCTGTAGTTTCAGTGAGAATTATCCCCTTCAGTGAGAACTATAAAGTAAATTAAAAATACAGTTAAGCACACTCTTACAACATTATCTTAGGAGTGACTTATTAGCTTGGTATAACTCTGAAGTGCTTACATACATAACAGTTTAACCGGCGTTATAACGGGTTCAGATTAAACACATGAATAAAGGAAAAAATACCTCATTGGCTGCTTATTACAGAAGGGAGGAAATCAAACTTCACACTTATTATTCCTGGCATGAATTCACACTTCATCCTAACATACACTCTTCAACCTTTATGAACTACACCCGATGACATGAAAACTTAGCTAACGCAGTGCAGGATTGCCTTCCCTACAAAAGTGTGTTGCTACAATAAGGATCCCCAGTTACAACAGTATTAGCTACGTAGTTCCGCTTGTATTATCATTTTCCCCGCACAGCGGACACATAAACAATACAAACAAAAGACAACGACATAACCTGTAAGTCTAACTGTCAGTTACAGGTCGGGGCTAACAGGACCCTTTATCTGTAAGAAATAGTAAACATTTTGGAATTATAACATGTGTTAAAATGTAGGTACTAAATATTTTGAATTAAATCACTGGTTTTAAAAATGTATCTCACGCTTTAACGATAGGGGAAGAGGTCATTTCATATTTCGTTTTAGGGGGAGTTATTAACTTTATGGAAAACAATATTCACACAAACAACACCGCTTAGAGCAGCTTGGAGATTATTAGCCATGTAAGCGGGGAGCAAAAGAGCGGATTTAACCAACTCTGTACAAACCCCGACACGGGGTATGATAACTCTGACGCGTACGTCTAATGATTATTGTAGATGTTTACAACTGAGGGAGTTGACAGTAGGTAGTGTATATCATGGGTAACTCCCGTTTTCATGGTTAATGTATATGTTGTGCAAAGTATTTTGGATTCTCAGGCCACAGAATTGAACACCTATCAATTAACCATGAAAACGGGAGTTACCCATGATATACACTATTGTGTTCTATGTTGGTAGGTCTAATAAACAGATATATTGTATACATTGATAATATTATTTTGTCAGAAATTCAAGCCGTTGATACAGTTGTGTACTCTATCGCCCGCCCTGCTGCTCGTGCTCTATCTGAACTACATTATGCAAATTATTCTAATGATTGAAGTGTATCAAGCTATTAAGCTGACTTAAAAACATATTTATGATTTATTTAATTCAGAAGCTGAATATAAAAAGTGTGGCTTCTTACATAGAAATGGGTCAGGCCTCTTGCTCAATAGCACAAAGCCGATCATTCACTCTATGTTCTTACTGGTTCTAGACTATGTTGAAATAATCTAAATGAATGCAGCGACCCCTTCATTAAAAACTATTGATGCATTTGACCGTAGAGGTAAATCAGCTCTTTGCTCCCCCCTTACATGGGTAATAATCTCCAATCTGGTCTAAACGTTTATGTTTTTGGTGTCTCTGGGTTCATCTCTAGACTGGGGAATGAGGCCTGTTACAACTTTCTTACAAAATCTTTAAAGGTAGTTTGTGAAACCATTCAGTCATGGATGTATGTAAAACATATTTAACACGTATTGCAGGTTACAGAAGCCTCCTACTGTACTATGAATCCCCACTCATCCCTGTTATACTTGATGTGTTGGCTCTCTATGTACGTACATGTTTATAATCCACATAGTGGGAATATTGTTTTCCATAAAGTTAATAACACCTAAACCGAAATATGAAATTACCTTTAGGATCTCTTACCACCCTATTACTTTGTGGTTCTAATCTCGCTCTTTCAAAATCGCCCCAGTGACCAAATCTCTAACATTCCTGATCCTTCCCCTATATTTTAACCCTAAACCGCCCACAATAACTATTGTCTATTGTTAGTTTGTGACCTTACTGACAATATCCCCGTTTAAAACAGCTCAAAATACATTGTTGGCTACAGTTTCCATGTCTTTCATTATGCAGACATTTGTTTTATTAGACTATATTTCTCATTAGGAATACGGTTGTCACCCCCCTTGGAGGCTTGGTGCATGTACAAAGAAAAAGTACCAAATTCAACCATGGGTGGCTGTTAACTAAAATAATGGCAATTCGTGTAGTTTTGACTTAGTGGTTGTTTCTTTACTAACTAGGAAAACTCAACAGTGTGTAAGTCTGAGAAACATTATTGAGCTGGTTGGTTTATTGTTGTTGAAAGCTTGAAATGTACACCCATTGAGAAGTGATTTTGCAGCAACAGTTTTAAAGTGGGTAATCGTATCATATATATATATCCTTGCATGTTTGAATTAGAGCTCCTTTAAAGTGTTTTAGATTATGATAATAATGTTATATTATTTTTATAATAATACATATCTGCAAACCAAATGTTTTTCTGAAAACCCCTTTTTGCATCTTCAATAGTTGTAGATGTTCCAACGTTCGTAGACCTTTCATACAAAAATACCTAATACTGTCTGTTTCATCGGTTCCTCCGATACAGGATATTTGGTTTAGAGAACAAAGGCTATGAATTCAAACAACAGGAGGGGATGTCGTGACATTCTGTCTGCAACCGGGGTGGGGGGGGGGTCACCGGCCGCAGATTAGAGGTATCTATGTTTAACCCCGGGTGGTCGGCTGATATCTCGACATGCCTTATGCATGATAGTGCACACCTTGGTTTCAAACGATTCTCTACAGATAGAATGGGGCTACATGCTTGGGCCCCTGTTGAACACACACCCACACCCTTTGTTTTTGAAACAAACACACACACACACACACACTCCTGCTGCTCCGTCACACGCACACTCATGCACGCACCCTGATTTTCCGTGTCTTTTTTCTTCGTGACAGACCGGGGTGATGTCGGGAAAGGACATTTTCCTATCGTTAAAGGGTGAGATACATTTTGATTTAATTCCAAAATATTTAGTACATACGTTTTAAAGACGTGTTAGAATTAATGACCAAATTGTACTACTATTTAAACAAGAATCATTAGTATTTTATGTAAAAACATTGGAGGCCTACAGTTGTACCGCACACTCACGCACGCACGCACCCGGATTTTCTGTATTTTTTTCTTCGTGACAGACGTGGTTGATGGCTGGGAAGGACATTTTCCCTTCGTTAAAGGGTGAGATACTGTTTTAAAACCATTGATTTAAGACCCAAAATATATAGTACTAACTTTTTAAAGACATGTTCGAATTAATTACCAAATTGTACTACTATTTAAACATGCATCATTAGTGTTTTTATGTAAAAACATTGGAGACCTACAGTTGTACATTATTACAAACTTTATAACATACCATTGTAGGAAAGACTATAAATTGCTTCTGAGAATCTACGTCTAACAGTCGCTTCCCTGTCACCTATGTCCAGTAGCCTTCAGAAATATCTATTAGGAGGGATTCCCTTATTCACATCTCTTTTTTAATCTGTCCTGGCAGCTAAATATTCGGGGCTGTGGGTTTGCGCTAAAGCTGTGGTAACAGTGTTAAAGTATATGCTCCACGTTCTGTCCCTAACTATGTGTGTGTTTCGAGACATTTTTTTTTAGTTTTAGTTTTATAATGGTTACATGTTCATTACACACCCCTGCATTCTATATTATTAAGTAGGCTGTTGGTCTTTGAGGTCCGTTATGTCAATTTGCCTTTATACATCTCATTGACCTACTGTCAACTCCCTCAGTTGTAAACATCTACAATAATCATTAGACGTACGCGTCAGAGTTATCATACCCCGTGTCGGGGTTTGTACAGAGTTGGTTAAATCCGCTCTTTTGCTCCCCGCTTACATGGCTAATAATCTCCAAGCTGCTCTAAGCGGTGTTGTTTGTGTGAATATTGTTTTCCATAAAGTTAATAACCCCCCTAAAACGAAATATGAAATGACCTCTTCCCCTATCGTTAAAGCGTGAGATACATTTTTAAAACCAGTGATTTAATTCAAAATATTTAGTACCTACATTTTAACACATGTTATAATTCCAAAATGTTTACTATTTCTTACAGATAAAGGGTCCTGTTAGCCCCGACCTGTAACTGACAGTTAGACTTACAGGTTATGTCGTTGTCTTTTGTTTGTATTGTTTATGTGTCCGCTGTGCGGGAAAATGATAATACAAGCGGAACTACGTAGCTAATACTGTTGTAACTGGGGATCCTTATTGTAGCAACACACTTTTGTAGGGAAGGCAATCCTGCGCTGCGTTAGCTAAGTTTTCATGTCATCGGGTGTAGTTCATAAAGGTTGAAGAGTGTATGTTAGGATGAAGTGTGAATTCATGCCAGGAATAATAAGTGTGAAGTTTGATTTCCTCCCTTCTGTAATAAGCAGCCAATGAGGTATTTTTTCCTTTATTCATGTGTTTAATCTGAACCCGTTATAACGCCGGTTAAACTGTTATGTATGTAAGCACTTCAGAGTTATACCAAGCTAATAAGTCACTCCTAAGATAATGTTGTAAGAGTGTGCTTAACTGTATTTTTAATTTACTTTATAGTTCTCACTGAAGGGGATAATTCTCACTGAAACTACAGAATAAAGCCGCCAGTTAAAATCATGGAACGGTTGTGCTCGTGGTTACTGAAGGGAGCTACAAGACCATTATTCGTTTCGAATTCACCAACTCAAAGACGCTTGCCCGCTCCATCATAACTCCGTAAGTTTTCCCTCCCTGTGTAGATCAAACGTCCTGCCTGTAAATCCTGGGTATGCCCACATCATTAATGAATAAGATGTGTAGAAAACTGTTTAGCCATAGTTAAAGGCCTTTCATAAAGAGGCTGTCATGATTGCCTGTGCCTCATGTTTAACACGGATTGCTTGTTACCGAATACTACTGTTGTACATTTAACCTCTTGCCTCTACTTGGGACGCTTGCGTCCCAACTAGAGCTCTGGAAATGCAAATGCGCTACGCTAAATGCTAATAGTATTAGTTAAAACTCAAAAGTTCATTAAAATACACATGCAGGGTATCAAATTAAAGCTACACTCGTTGTGAATCCAGGCAACAAGTCAGATTTTTAAAATGCTTTTCGGCGACAGCATGAGAAGCTATTATCTGATAGCATGCACCAATACACTACAACAGAAAAGCACAGCAGGGGACGTAAACAAAATAATTAGCATTTCGGCGTTACACAAACCGCACAATAAAATAGAAAACAGTCATTACCTTTCACCATCTTCTTTGTTGGCACTCCTAGATGTCCCATAAACACTATTGGGTCTTTATTTCGATTAAATCGGGCCATATAAAGCCAAGATATCGTTATATGTAGACTGTGTGATAAACGAAAAAAAACAGCGATTTC
Organism: Oncorhynchus nerka; assembly: GCF_034236695.1. NCBI lineage: Eukaryota > Metazoa > Chordata > Actinopteri > Salmoniformes > Salmonidae > Oncorhynchus > Oncorhynchus nerka. Next base: position 35,674,115 of record NC_088396.1, on the reverse strand, counting down.
ACAACGTAACGTCATTTTTTTAAATTCAAAAAGTAGACGATAAACTTTCACAAATCACTTCGAAATACATTTGTAATGCTACTTTAGGTATTAGTAAACGTTAATAAGCTATAAAAATCATCCATAGGCGATGTAGAAATCATTAGCTGTCGTCTTGGAAAAAATTTCAGGAGAGAGCTCTTCCGGAATGATCTGGGCGGAGACCGGAGGTAAGTCGTGCCCCTCTTTCGGTTCAACCAAGAATCAAAGAGGATTCAATTCACAAGACTCTAGACAACATGGGGATGCTGTGGGAGTTGAATGCTCGTTCTTATCTAATTCGGCTCACTGTTAACAATTGCTGGAAGTGGCGCAAGGATATTTATTTCCATTTTCTGTGATCAGGTTTTCCTGCGCTTTCCGATGTAACGCACGTTATGTAATAGCCACAGTCGTGATTTAACCAGTTTTAAAAACGTCCGAGGGTTTCCTATCCACACATTCTAACCATATGAACGTACTATATTCCTGGCATGAGTAGCAGGGCGCTGAAATGTTGCGCGATTTTTAACAAAATGTTCAAAAAAGTAGAGGGTCGACTGAAGAGGTTAATATCTACTAGCCGATTTCGTCGCATTTGCACAAATTCTGTCATGTTACTGTGGTCTTTTTAAAAGTCAATAAATATGTGTGTAGAGTGTACATGTTTGTTTCACTGTAGATCTGTTTAAGACCTCCTAGAAACACCTAATTTCATCCCACAGCATTAATTAATAAGCTGTGTAGAAGCTGTTTAGCCATAAGTAAAGGCCTTTCATAAAGCAGCTGTCATGATTGCATGTCCCTTATGTTTAACACGTATTGCTTGTTACAGAATACTACTGTTGTACATTTAATATCCCCTAGCAGATTTCGTTGCCTTTGCACAAATTCTGTCATGTTACTGTGGTCTTTTTAAAAGTCAATAAATATGTGTGTAAAGTGTACATGTTTGTTTCACTGTAGATCTGTTTAAGACCTCCTAGAAACACCTAATTAAAGGCCTTTCATAAAGAGGCGGTCATGATTGCATGTGCCTCATGTTTAACACGTATTGCTTGTTACAGAATACTACTGTTGTACATTTAATATCCCCTAGCAGATTTCGTTGCCTTTGCACAAATTCTGTCATGTTACTGTGGTCTTTTTAAAAGTCAATAAATATGTGTGTAAAGTGTACATGTTTGTTTCACTGTAGATCTGTTTAAGACCTCCTAGAAACACCTAATTTCATCCCACAGCATTAATTAATAAACTGTGTAGAAGCTGTTTAGCCATAAGTAAATGCCTTTCATAAAGCGGCTGTCATGATAAACCTGAATCTGAAAGTACCTTTAGGATCTTTTCTTTGGGGTTCTAATCTCCCCGTGTGTACATGCACTGAAAATCCTTAGGCTGGAGCCATCTGGAAGCTCTGTGCCTGTACATATAAAGAGAACTCAATAGGAAACTAGGCTGAGAAACATTATTTAGATGGCTGTTTAATTGTTGTTTAAAGCCTGAAATGGACACAATGCCCAAGGGACCTTGTTTCTAACACACACACACACCCACACACATTCCTTGTTTCTCACACACACCCACACACACCCACACACACACACACATATTCAGGTCTTAAAAATGGCTTGTTCTGGACATTTATAATGCCTATGTCCCAGCGCTATCTATAGCCCCAGACATTCCTGCTTCATAGATAACAACCATAAGGGAGATAAAACTGGGGGGTGGAGGGGGGGCATGGGCCCCAAAAGTTCAAACACCCTCTAACACATGACCACACGAACAGGGGGGGCGGGCGGGGGCACATATTCAGTACACGTCATCAGGTCATAAGGTCAGCATTCAATCAATTTTGACACATGCCGTATCCTATTACTCTCTTCCATACCATTCATTATCTCAGCTAATTATGGCTAGCGGGAAAGTCCCTGTCTTTTTCTGTGTCTAAACCAACTAGGCTTGTAAACATTCCAATGTCTGTGAAGTAGTGACGTGTGACACACGCCTAGTTTTCTGATACGAGTCACAAATACATGCTAAATCATGAGGTGTTTGTCTATGTCTGTGTCTGTGTGTGTGTTTGTCTGTCTCTCTCTTTCTGTCTCTGTGTGTGCGTGTATGTGTGTGTGTCTCTGTATCTGTGCATGTGTGTGTGTGTGTGTGAGAGAGAGAGAGAACTAATAGAGACCCTATTCTAGTGAGAGTAAGGAGAGAGAGAGAACAGTAAAGGCTCCTGGTTGTAAATTGTGGACGTGAGCTTGATATTTACTGCCTGGAGCCGTGTGTGTGTGTGTGTGTGTGTGTGTGTGTGTGTGTGTGTGTGTGTGTGTGTGTGCGAGAGTTTCTCTACACCACACATTACAGGGTCCTTGTAAGAACCCTCCTTCCTGGGGCTTACTGTATCAAAGTTCCCTGTAATGGCTTATGATTACAAACACCATGCCTATAATAAAAACTCACGCATGCACAGTCACACAGTCTGGGTTGGACACACACAGTTCATACACCTCCTAGGGCCATGCATGAAGCTAAATGTTATGTAGCTAAATAGCATACCAGACCACACACACACACACACACACACACAACTTCTGGGGTCTATTTTGTCCATCCCAGCTAGCACATAACATTCTGAGAACCATCTGTTTCTTAGAGCTTGTTGAAAGCGTGGTTATCTATAATTATTTTGCATAAAACCTTCCCATAATGTTTCGGAGAGGTTTCCTCGTGGTTCTATTTAAAGTGGAACTGACAATGTTTTAACTACTTTGCAGATATGACACAAACAATCATACTATCAGTAGAAAATATTAAATTCCCAGTTTATGCTACAAAACCAACTTTATAAGAGGTTTTAAAAATGGTGACATGATGTTCAATGCATGATTAATATAATTAACCAATGCAATTCTTGGTAGTAGAACAAATATTGCTATCAGGTTTTAATTCACAGCTGGCCTGATACATTGTACGCTGCCTCCACCCATTCGGGATGCAGTGTTTCAGCTTCAATGACTCAATATTTTGAACAAAAACTAAGGCCGGGAATGTCAATAAAATCTAACTAGCGAGGGCAATGCTCATAATGCCATAAGTCACAACGTGGCTAAAAGGCTAGCACAAGGCCTGCTGGCTAAATAGGACACACAAGTGAGTATAAATGAGTAAACAGTTGAGTCATCTACTTTATGAAATTACAGTAAGATGCGCTCTCATCTGTGAATTGAACTTCAATTGTGCTGCTTTCGTGTGTCCCATTTACAGCGTGCAGTGGAGTAAAAGTGTGGAGATACATGCCACAGTCCTAGCTAGCCTACTAAAATGTTGCAGTCTAGCTTATTTTTTAAAAACTTGACAATAAAATAAATAAATAAAATCTGCAACAAAACACCATACAAAGGCAAATTGCAGCACATTTGAGCAGTATCCTAGGCTGGCTACTCAACTACAATACACTTGAGCAGTATCCTAGGCTGGCTACTCAACTACAATACATTTGAGCAGTATCCTAGGCTGGCTACTCAACTACAATACATTTGAGCAGTATCCTAGGCTGGCTACTCAACTACAATACATTTGAGCAGTATTCTAGGCTGGCTACTTTACTACAATACATTTGAGCAGTGTCCTAGGCTGGCTACTCAACTACAATACATTTTAGCAGTATCCTAGGCTGGCTACTCATCTACAAGACATTTGAGCAGTATCCTAGGCTGGCTACTCAACTACAATACATTTGAGCAGTATCCTAGGCTGGCTACTCAACTACAATACATTTGAGCAGTATCCTAGGCTGGCTACTCAACTACAATACATTTGAGCAGTATCATAGGCTGGCTACTCAACTACAATACATTTGAGCAGTATCCTAGGCTGGCTACTCAACTACAATACATTTTAGCAGTATCTTAGGCTGGCTACTCAACTACAAGACATTTGAGCAGTATCCTAGGCTGGCTACTCAACTACAATACATTTGAGCAGTATCCTAGGCTGGCTACTCAACTACAAGACATTTGAGCAGTATCCTAGGCTGGCTACTCAACTACAATACATTTTAGCAGTATCTTAGGCTGGCTACTCAACTACAAGACATTTGAGCAGTATCCTAGGCTGGCTACTCAACTACAATACATTTGAGCAGTATCCTAGGCTGGCTACTCAACTACAAGACATTTGAGCAGTATCCTAGGCTGGCTACTCAACTACAATACATTTTGAGTGCCCCATACAGCAATGCTGCATTGAGCCATACCAGTGCAAACAATTGAAGAACTTGTTTTCAATTTAAATGTTACAACAACCTGTTACAACAATGTTTGTTATTTGGATTTATTAAATACTTGTTGATTAGGTTGCAGCATATTATGCACATCTGCAAGCCTTTTAGCAAAGGCTGGACAAATATTATTAATCTATTTGTGTTTTTATATGTTTGTTACGCACGCCTCTATGAAGAGGGAACGCAACACCCTGCTACAACTAAACTCTATGTGAAGCGAAAAAGGTATGGACTGTAGGTGCGAGTAAAAATGACAACAAGCAGAATGTGGTACCGTTTACAAGGACTTTATTCCTTTACACGGTAATATGGGGAAAAGGGGCTGGACGGAACCAAAGCAAAGAAAGTAAATCTCAAAGCCCCCCCTCTCCTATCTTACCTGCCTACCCACTACTTACCTAATTTAGCACCACCTGGTGCCCTAACCAAAATACAGGGGGTGGTCCGCCCAGGTCTTACCTAGTGTGCCTAGACAGCGAATATGCTACGGGTGCCTTCCCCTTCCCCCTGGGAACAAATGAAACAGAATATTAAACAATTTCACAAACAAACTAAGAAACAAAGGACATCAAATAAGCTCTATCTGAGCAACAAACTCACAAAACATACCAACTCTCAGCAATGAACTCCCAGCAAAATCAACCTCTATCAAAATATCTCTGCAATGACCTCCCAGAAAATCTCTCCAGCAAAATCTCTGCAATGACCTCCCAGCAAATCTCTATACAAAAAAGATCTCCCTCCTGAACAGAACACTGGCTTTTATATAGCGTCAGAAGGAATGGGTAATTGGAGACAGCTGAGTCTTGACGAGGGGGCGGGGTCAGCTCTCCAATTAGCCATGGAGTCGACCAATCAGCTGCTTGAGGGATTTCAGGAAGCCATTTCCTGAAATAAACACATGCAAATATACAAACTACAATACATAAACTGGGGAACGTAACACGCCCACCACAAAAATTGCAAACCTAGTTTTGCAATAACAAAAGCCAACGCATCCCCAGTTAGTAAACCCGTGATAGAGCGTCAGCAACCACATTCACCGAGCCCTTCATATAAGCTATCTGTACATTATATCCTTGTACAATCAGAGTCCACCGCATAAGGCGGCGGTTCTGGTTGTACATTTGTTTCAAGAACACGAACGGATTATGGTCCGTGAAGACCATAACAGGCAAGGCACTGGAGCCCACATATACCTCAAAGAACTGTAAGGCAAGCAATAAAGCCAGTGTCTCTTGTTCAATTGTAGAGTACCTTGACTGACGCGAGTTGAACTTACGGGAGAAGAAACTGACGGGCCGATCCACTCCGTCTTCATCTTCCTGTAAGAGAACCGCACCCACCCCCACTATACTAGCATCTACCTCCAACTTAAAAGGTTTGTCAAAGTTGGGGGCGGCAAGCACTGGGGCACTACAAAGTAGTGCTTTAGCGGACTCAAAAGCGTAGTTACAGTCCTTGGACCACTTGAATGGTACCTTGGGACTAAGCAGAGATGAAAGGGGAGCAACTACCGTCGAGAAATTCTTACAGAATGTACGATAGTACCCTACCATCCCTAGGAATCTGCGCAACTGGCAGCGAGTAGTGGGAGCAGGAAAGGCAACAATTGCTTCCACTTTGCCAGTTACTGGGCGCACTTGACCTCGTCCCACATGTTTCCCTAAGTAAGTCACTGTAGCCTTCCCAAACTCACACTTGGCCAAATTGAGGGTTAAAGAAGCCTTCTCCAACCGCTGAAACACACTTTTCAAAGTGGAGAGATGATCAGACCAAGTAGACGAATGAATCACCACATCGTCAAGGTATGCAGTACAATTTGGCACATCTTCAAACACAATGTTAACTAGCCGCTGAAAAGTAGCAGGTGCATTACACATGCCAAAGGGCATCACAGTGTATTGTACAAAGTTATCTGGCGTAACAAAAGCCGATATGTCAGAAGCTCGAGAGGTCAGAGGCACCTGCCAATAACCTTTTAGCAAATCTAACTTACTAACGTAAGCAGCAGAACCAATTCTATCAATACAGTCATCTAAGCAAGGTATAGGAAAAGAATCAGACTTTATAACTGCATTTACGCGACGATAGTCCGTACATAAGCGGGACGTACCGTCAGGCTTAGGAACAAGAATACATGGGGAACTCCCGGAGCTGTTACTGGGTTTTGCCATGTCATTCTGTAATAAATAAGCTACCTCACTTTTCATTACCTCCCTTTTCGTTGCATTAACCCGGTACGGATGCTGACGTATAGGAACAGCGTTCCCCACATCCACGTCATGTTCCAAGATGGATGTGCGACTTGGAATGTCCTGAAACACACTGAGAAAACTGTTTATCAACAGGATAAGATCCTTAGTTTGATCGCTATCCAAATGTTCCATTTGAGAGGGTAACTTCTTCAGCATCTCTGAATTACATAGGCGTTCACCTTGCTGTAACGTATGGTGTAACTCCAACCCGTCCTCCTTATCCTCATCTAGGTCCCAGCCAGGCTTCAGCACCACCGCAGCCACACTGGAGACGGCGGGCTGGACCGGCTTACTTGAGGAGCTGTCGGGAGAATCACGCACATAATATGTTTTCAGCATGTTAACATGACACACACGGGAAGAACGCCTTCGATCTGGTGTCTTTATCACATAATTGGTGTCATTGAGTTTCTTTTCCACCAGATATGGTCCAGAAAAACGTGCTGACAGAGATGAGCCAGGGATTGGCAACAAAACTAAAACTTGATCCCCTGGTGCAAATGAACGGCCAACAGCCTTTTTGTCATAATGCAACTTCATGCGTTTTTGAGACGAGGAGAGAGACTTTTGGGCTAACGCACATGCGGCGTGCAGTCTCTCCCGCATCTTACTGACATAATCCAACACATTTTTAGGGGCGCTACTGGGTGTAGGAGATAAGATATGCTCCTTCAAAACTTTCAGCGGACCCCGTGGGGTGTGTCCAAACACAAGGTCAGCAGGGCTGAACCCTAAGGACTCTTGTATCATTTCTCTTATAGCAAATAGGACAAAGGGCACCCCCTCATCCCAATCAGTACTGGTTTCCATACAATACTTTTGTAGCATTGCCTTCAGTGTCTGATGCCAGCGTTCTAGAGCCCCTTGACTCTCTGGATGATACGGACTGGAGACCTGATGGGAAATACACAATGTCTTTAACACATTTGAAAACAGTTTAGACATGAAGTTGGATCCCTGATCAGTTTGGATTACTTTAGGGAGTCCAAACGTAGAGAAGAACTTCACCAGTGCCTTCACCACAGTCTTAGCCGTTATAGTACGGAGAGGAATAGCCTCTGGGTATCGAGTAGCACTGCACATTATTGTTAGTAGGAACTGGTTACCTGACCTGGTTTTCGGCAATGGACCTACACAATCAATTATCACTCTTTCAAACGGTTCCCCCACCACAGGAATCGGGCAGAGCGGCGCTCGTGGAACTGTTTGATTCACTTTCCCAGTGAGTTGACATATGTGACATGTTTTACAAAATTGGACCACGTCAGACTTCAAACCTGGCCAGAAGAAATGACGAAGGACCCGGTTATAAGTCTTTGTGATCCCCAAGTATCCAGACCACGCCTGGTCATGGGCGAGTGACAGCACCTGCTGTCGGAACGGTGTAGGAACAACCACTTGACACACTTCACTCCAGTCATTAATGGTGTCATAAGATGCCCATTTACGCATCAAAACTCCTGCTTCCATAAAGTAGGCGGTCTCTCTAGTTTTAGCTTCCTCAATGGAAATTACCAAAGCAAAACACTTGCGAAGACTGGTGTCTTCTTTTTGACATTCAATCACCTTCTCTGGGGTGACAGACAAAAGAATGTCATGTAACTGGGGCACAATTTCGTTTTCCCCTGCCTTAGTTTTTACGGGGGTAAAAACTGTCGGCATTGCAGAAGCCATGGAGTCGACCAATCAGCTGCTTGAGGGATTTCAGGAAGCCATTTCCTGAAATAAACACATGCAAATATACAAACTACAATACATAAACTGGGGAACGTAACAATGTTAAAATGCTATATACAGTTTTCTATGTACATAAGTGGACATTGTAATATGGCCCGTGCACTGATTGAGTATGACACCCCTGGGCTAGCGTATCTATTTATGCAGCTAGTTATTTTGTAGCTAGCTAAAAACACGGAGCCTAATGTTAGCTAGCTGCTGGGAGGATGTCATGTCATTGGAAGAGTGGGTGGGTGACCTACTTTTTCCCCTCATATTATTTTTCGGTGGCTACACCTAGAGATGCAGGTGTAATTTGGTTAACTAACAAGAATGTGTTTTAATGATATAAAGTCGCACTGTTGCTACTGCCTGCAAACACACAGTTCAGTTCAAAGTGAATGATGGCAGGCCTGTGTGGAAAATGGCTTACTTATAGGCATACTGTAGCTCTGATTGGCAATGGCGTACCGGTCTGCGTAGACTCCGATCCTGGACAAGACAAGTGTTTTTATTCGGTTGTATTTTCTGCAATGTCTATTAATTGTCCAAACGCATGGCTGCTTTCCCACTCTATATTGCTGTGGGATTTTCACAAAGGCCTTAATTCCCAAACATTCTGTGAATTTATGAAAAAGTAAAAAATTACCATATCTAAGTGCTCGATTGTTAAAAAAACTGTCATATTCTTCCTGGGCGTGTATATAAACAGATTTTAATCATATTTAATTTAGCTAAAACACTGTCAGTTCCACTTTAAAGTTGTGATCTCAAAACAACATTATTCTGTGGGAATTCCAGTACTTCAACATAACTTCTTCTGCAGGTTTTCTTAACTTTACGAAAATCATAAAAACCAGAAGAAAACATTAGTAATATTCAAAGAACATTCTAAGAATGTAATTTCAAAACATGTACATTCCGTTCTCAGCGTCAACAAAAAATCTCTCTATCCTCTATCTTGTTAAGTGTATTCAGGTGTGTTGGCCACGCACACTAACTGTGCCGAACCTGATCTTAATTGAGTGCTTGTTTCCTTTTAAGTAGGGTCTGTTTGAATATACTAAAATTAACAGCTTTGTAAGCTTAGCAAATCATATAATGGTAGTGCCATTCTGGTGGTGCAGTGGACTAATTCCATGTATACAGAGCAGATGATCATGGGTTCTCAATCTCACTGATGCCATGCCACAATAAAACATGCATGTGTTTGCATGATTTATTCCTAAGTGAATTCATTTCCATGTCTTCCTTCTTGATGCTTGGAGTTCAAAAAAGTTAACAAACAAACTAGCAGTGTTATTAAAAGTCTTACTGAAAGATGTTCTCAGAAATGTATTTAATTACCTTCAAATAACCTATAATTTCCATTCTCAGAACGTTAATATAAACTCCTAGCAAAACTTCAGGGAATCATAGAAAAACGTTCTCAGAACCTCTGAGCAACCTAAAGATATACATTCCCAGAAGAGGCAACATTTTCACTTCCGTTCTCAGAACGTTTAGAAATGGTTCAGTTTTAATGGTCAATAAACTTATGGCTTCATTCCCAGAACCAACTTCCAAGGAACCAAATGTGCTTGCTGGGATGTAAAATGCCGACCACACACTAGTTGATTCAAAATAGACAGCATTCAGTATGGCAGTATGGCTGTATGGCATCATTCCTGTTCCCAAGAATTCTAAGGCTCTAAGGTTTCATGCTACAATGACTAATGTACAGCCCTGAAGCACTCACATCTGTAATCATGAAGTGCTTTGAAAGGCTGGTTATGGCACACATTAACTCCATCATCCAAGACACCCTAGGCCCACTCCAGTCATAAACTTAACAATCTCAATTACACTCCACACTGCCCTCACCCACCTGGATAAGAGGAACACCTATGTGAGAATGATGTTCATTGACTACAGCTCAGCGTTCAACACCATTGTCCCCTCCAAGCTCGACACCAAGCTTAGGACCCTGGGACTGAACACCTCCCTCTGCAACTGGATCCTGGACTTCCTGACGGGCCGACCCCAGTTGTTAAGGGTAGGCAATTTCAAATCCGCTACGCTGACCCTCAACACGGGGAGTCCCCTCCTGACCCCCCTGTTCACCTATTACTGTGTGGCCACGGACGACTCTAACACCATCGTCAAGTTTTCTGATGACACAACGGTGGTAGACCTGATCGCAGGTGACGATGAGACAGCCTACAGCGAGGAGGTCAGTGACCTCGCAGTGTGGTGCCGGGACAACAACTCAGTCAATGTTAATAAGATCAAGGAGCTGATCATGGACTACATCGACAGGACTGCATTAGAGCGGGTCTGGAGCTTGAAGTTCCTTCGTGTCTAAATCACTAAGGGCTTCAAATGGTCCACTCATGCATTCAGCTGTGAAGAAGGCGCAACAGAGCCTCTTACTCCTCGGGAAGATGAAAAGGTTTGGGATGGGTCCTCAAATCTTAAAAAATGTATACAGCTGCACCATTGAAAGCATCTTGACTGACTGCATCAGTGCTTGGTATGGCAACAGCACCACCCTCGATCGCATGGTGCTACAGAGGGTGGTGTGGACAGCCCAGTACATCGCCGGTGCCACGCTACCCGCCATCCAGCACCTCTATATCAGGCGGTGTGGAAGGCTGTTCTCTATGCTTCCTTATGGCAAGAGTTACCGGTGCATCAAGTCTGACACCAGAAGGCTCCTGAACAGCTTTTGTCCCTGAGCCATAAGTCTGCAAAATAGCTAACAGAATGGCTATCTGAGTTGACCCTTAAAATGATTGACATTTTTTCACTGTCTCTATGCACACTCACTGACACTCCAACACACATATCATGCACACACATTTATACTTATTCTACACACACATACACACACTCATATACAATCACCATTACGCTCCTGCAACTCTTGTTTTATCATATATCCTGATGCCTATACACCTTACCCCTATACATATCTACCTCTATGACTCCAGTACCCCTGCACATTGTAAATACGATATTGGAAGTGACTCCTTGACTTTTCCAACATTTTGTTATGTTGCAGCCTTAATCTAAAATGGATTAAATACAAAAAAAATCCTCTGAAATCTACACACAATACCCCATAATGACAAAGAGAAAATAGGTTTTTAGACATTTTTGGAAATGTATTAGAAATGTAAAACAGAAATACCTTATTTACATAAGTATTCAGACCCTTTGCTATGAGTCTCGAAATTGAGCTCAGGTGTATTCTGTTTTCATTGATCATCTTTGAGATGTTTCTACAACTTGATTGGAGTCCAGCTGTGGTAAATTCAATTGATTGGACATTATTTGGAAAGGAAACACCCGTCTATATAAGGTCACACAGTTGACAGTGCATGTCAGAGCAAAAACCAAGCCATGAGGTTGAAGGAATTGTCCATAGAGCACCGAGACAGGATTGTGTCAAACACAGTGGCCTCCATTATTATTAAATGGAAGAAGTTTGGAACCACCAAAACTTTTCCTAGAGTTGGCTGTCTGGCCAAACTGAGCAATCGGGGGAGAAGGGCCTTGGTCAGGGAGGTGACCAAGAACCCTATGGTAACTCTGACAGAGATCTAGAGTTCGTCTGTGGAGATGGGAGAGCCTTCTAGAAGGACAACCATCTCTGCATCACTCCACCAATCAGGCCTTTATGGTAGAGTGGCCAGACGTAAGCCGCTCCTCAGTAAAAGGCACATGACAGCCCGCTATGAGTTAGCCAAAAGGCACCTAAAGACTCTCAAGACCATTAGAAACAAGGTTCTCTGGTTTGATGAAACCATGATTGAACTGTTTGGCCTGAATGCCAAGTTTCACGTCTGGAGGAAACCTGGCACCATCCCTGCAGTGAAGCATGGTGGTGGCAGAATCATGATGTGGGGATGTTATACAGTGGCAGTGACTGGGAGACTAGTCAGGATCGAGGCAAAGATGAACAGAGCAAAGTACAGAGCGATCTTCGATGATAATCTGCTTCAGAGCTCTCTGGACCTGAGACTGGGGTGAAGGTTCACCTTCCAACAGGACAACGACCCTAAGCACACAGCCAAGACAATGCAGAAGTGGCTTCAGGACAAGTCTCTGAATGTCCTTGTGTGGCCCAGCCAGAGCCTGGATTTAAACCGGATCTAACATCTCGAGAGAGAGACCTGAAAATAGCTGTGCAGCAATGCTATCCATGTAACCTGACAGAGCTTGGGAGGATCTATAGAGAAGAAGTGGAGAAACTCCCCATATACAGGTGTGCCAAGCTTGTAGCGTCATACCCAAGAAGACCCGAGGCTATAATCGCTGCCAAAGGTGCTTCAACAAAGTACTGACTAAATGGTCTGAATACTTATGTATTAATTGTAATATTTCAGTTTTTTATTTTGATTAAATTAGCAAACATTTCTAAAAACCTGTTTTTGCTTTGTCATTATCGGGTATTGTATGTAGATTGATTAGGAAAACAAAATAATGAAATACATTTTAGAATAAGGCTGTAACGTAACATAATGTGGAAAAAGTCAAGGGTTTTGAAAGCTTCCCGAAGGCGCTGTAGTTTCGTACCTTCTCCTGTTCTCCTTTTCATTTATTTTGTTTCTGTTCTACCTTATGTAAACATTTTGCGATATTGATTACTGTCGGTGGGTTTGGAGTTTGCAAGAAAGGCCTTTAACTGTACTCGTGCATGTGACATTAAAACTTTAAATTTAAAATGAATTATTTTTGTTAAATAATTATTTATTTGCAGTGAATTGCAACAGTAGGTAGTATTTGATTATTTAGATTTTTTGGGGGGGGAATTTACTAAATATGTTTCATCAGTTTATTGGATCAGTTTATATTGAGTTGTGAGTCGTGTTTATAAAGGAGATGGCATAGTTTGCACTGCTGACAATCAAATCAATGCAGCACTCTAATTCTGCACTGAAACGTGAGCATCTTAATTAAACAGAGAGAGAGAGAGAGAGAGAGAGAATGGGTTGTGTGCCAATGTCAACTCCGTAGGCTCTGTGCACTGCTTCGCTGCTTCTGTCTGCACCAGGACAGGGCAGCCAACTGGATCAGTCATCGATCTGAATTCTTCATCTGTCCCCACTTGTGAAAGATTGTTATTAATTTATTTTCTGTAGAGCCAAGTTCCCTCATTCTCTCTCTGTCTTTGTGAGTGATGCTCGTGATGTATTCTTCTGGTATGACATGAAGGCCTTCCCCTTAGGCTGGTGTCATAACAGGCTACATTTTTTATTAGATTAAGTTTGTTTTGACCAAGTAAAACACAAATTCATCAATAAAATCATTGTTTGTGGTCGTCCATAATCAAGGCCAGTGGACTGTCACTTCAACATGCTCCAAACCCAACCCCTGCATTGCTGTCCTGTGTAATGCCACCATCTACTTCTGCTGTTTGGGACTTGGAGAGATAAATCCGGACAGCGAGTCGACAAGCGAAGCGCCCACTGCTTCTTTTGCCCTGCCTGCTCTCCTAAATTTATAGACCAGTGAGGGCTATCAACCTTTATTAGCTAATAATGTTGTTACGGCCATTAAGTGTGACCTGGCCTGGGCTCTAGCTGCGACTCCCCTGGAGGTACCCAGCCTAACAACCTGTCTGAGTCCCAAATGGCACCCTATGGCAGCCCAAGGACACTGGCCAGAAGTAAAGCACTATGTAAGGAAGAGGATGCTATTTGAGACGCAGACTAACAATCTCTCTGTCATGCTAACGGAGACTAAAGATGTAGCGCTGCGGCCTGGCCCGTAGCTCAGCTTGATTTTACACCGGACATGAAAGACACTCTGGATTAGACATCTAATTAGCTACTGCCACTATGCGGCTTGCAACTCAGAGGCTGTCTGTGCGACCACCAAAGATAATCTATGGCACTCCGGCACCAAGTATTTTCACAAAGCATTGTCACTTTCTCCCCGTGTCCAAATGTTAAGCAAATTAAGCCAATCGGAATAAGTTCTTTCTGCAGGCCAAGCGTAATGCACTCAAAGGCAGTCTGTGCAACATCACCCCACTCTACAAATCTAAAGTCAAAGTAGTTAATACAAGAGAAGAAGAAGTGTTTCTGATGTACACTCGGAGCCAGTCCATGCAACATCACCCCACTTTACAAATCTAAAGTCAAAGTAGTTAATACAAGAGAAGAAGTGTTTCTGATGTACACTCGGAGCCAGTCCATGCAACATCACCCCACTTTACAAATCTAAAGTCAAAGTAGTTAATACAAGAGAAGAAGTGTTTCTGATGTACACTCGGAGCCAGTCCATGCAACATCACCCCACTCTACAAATCTAAAGTCAAAGTAGTGAATACAAGAGAAGATGTGTTTCTGATGTACACTCGGAGCCAGTCCATGCAACATCACCCCACTCTACAAATCTAAAGTCAAAGTAGTGAATACAAGAGAAGATGTGTTTCTGATGTACACTCGAGCCAGTCCATGCAACATCACCCCACTCTACAAATCTAAAGTCAAAGTAGTGAATACAAGAGAAGATGTGTTTCTGATGTACACTCGGAGCCAGTCCATGCAACATCACCCCACTCTACAAATCTAAAGTCAAAGTAGTGAATACAAGAGAAGAAGTGTTTCTGATGTACACTCGGAGCCAGTCCATGCAACATCACCCCACTCTACAAATCTAAAGTCAAAGTAGTGAATACAAGAGAAGATGTGTTTCTGATGTACACTCGGAGCCAGTCCATGCAACATCACCCCACTCTACAAATCTAAAGTCAAAGTAGTGAATACAAGAGAAGAAGTGTTTCTGATGTACACTCGGAGCCAGTCCATGCAACATCACCCCACTCTACAAATCTAAAGTCAAAGTAGTGAATACAAGAGAAGATGTGTTTCTGATGTACACTCGGAGCTAGTCCATGCAACATCGTGGATATTTAGAAAACTCTGCTCACTAATGTCACTGTCCAGAGTAAAGTAAATGTAGCCAATAAAAAGAAAAAGACTTCCCTTGACTCTTTCAAAAACAAGGACATTTCTAAGTGACCCCAAACTTTTGAATGGTAGTGTAGTGCCTTCCCAACTACAGCAGGTGCTCAAAAAGCTCTACATAGTATGAGGGGTAAGCTCACCTCTTCCACCACCAAGGTGTAGCACCCACCTCGGTGATGCACGGCAACCATTCTGTGCCAGAATGCTCACCACACACCACAGCTATCATGGAGGAGAGGTGAGGAGTGATGTACACTTCCTTCAGAAAGTATTCATGCCCCTTGACTTATTCCACATTTTCTTGTCTTACAGCCTGAATTCAAAATGCATTAAATATATGTTTTTCTCTCACCCATTTACACACAATATACCATAATGACAAAGTGAAAACATGTTTTTACTAAATTTTCCAAATGTATTGAAAATGAAATGCAGAAATATTTCATTTACATAAGTATTCACACCCCTAACTCAATGGTTTGTAGAAATGCCAATGGCAGCGATTGCAGCTGTGAGTCTTTCCAGGTAAGTCTCTAAGAGCTTTCCACACCTGCATTGTGCAACATTTTCCTAATATTATTTTCTAAATTCATGAAGCTATGTCCAATTGGTTGTTGATCATTGCTAGACAACCATTTTCACGTCTTGCCATAGATTTTCAACTGTAACTCAGCGACTCAAGAACATTCACTGTCTCTTGGTAAGCAATTTCAGTATAGGTTTGGCCTTGTGTTTTAAGTTATTGTCCTGCTGAAAGGTGAATTTGTCTCCCAGTGTCTGGTGAAAAGCAGACTGAACCAGGTTTTCCTCTAGGACTTTACCTGTGCTTAGCTCCATTCGGTTTAGTTTTTTTTATCCTGTAACCCCCCAGTCCTTAACGACTGCAAGCATACCAATAACATGATGCAGCCAATACTATGCTTGAAAATATGGAAAGTGGTACTCCCCAAATCAAATCAAACTTTATTTGTCACATGTGCCGAATACAACAAGTGTAGAGTTAAGAAGACACTTACTAAATAGACTAAAGTAAAAAATAATAAAGAGTAACACAATAAAATAACAATCACGAGGTCATATACAGGGAGTACCAATACCGAGTCAGTGTGCGGGGGTCCAGGTTAGTTGAGGGAATTTGTACATGTAGGTAGGGGTGAAGTGACTATGGATAGATAACAAACAGCGAGTAGCAGCAGTGTACAGAACAAATGGAGGGGGCGTCAATTTAAATAGTCTGGTGATGTGTTGTATAAGATTTGCCCCAAACATAACACTTTGGACTGAGGTAAAAAAAAGTTAAGTTACTTTGACACATTTTTTTTGCAATATTACTTTAGTGCCTTGTTGTAAACAGGATGCATGTTTTTAAATATTTATTCTGTGGAGGCTTCCTTCTTTTCATTCTGGCAATTACATTAGTATTGTGGAGTAACTACAATGTTGTTGATCCATCCTCAGTTTTCCCCTATCACAGCCATTAAACTCTTTAGCTGCTTTAATGTCACCATTGGCCTCATGGTGAAATCCCTGAGCTGTTTCCTTCCTCTCTGACAGCTGAGTTAGAAAGGACGCCTGTATCTTTGGTCTTTGTAGTGACTGGGTGTATTGATACACCATCCAAAGTGATATTAATAACTTCACCATGCTCAAAGGGAAGTTCAATGTCTGTTGTTTTATTTTTACCCATCTACCAATAGATGAACTTCTTTGCGAGGCATTGGAAAACCTCCCTGGTCGTTGTGGTTTAATCTGTGTTTGAAATTCACAGCTCGACTGAGGAACCTTACAGATAATGTAATATTATGTGTGGAGTTCAGAGATGTGGTAGTAATTCAATTATCATGTTAAACTCTATTATTGCATACATGGTGAGTCCTTGTAACTTGTTAAGCACATTTTTACTCCTGAACTTATTTAGGCTTGTCATAACAAAGGGGTTGAATACTTATTGACTTAAGACATTTCAGCTATTCATTTTTAATTATTAATAAAAAATAAACATATTTCCACTTTGACAGAATGGGGTATTGTCAACTTTAAATTGATTAAATTTAGAAAAAGTCAAGGGGTGTGAATACTTTATGAAAGCACTGTTTACCAATTAGGAATCAGGGGGATAATTAGGTGGCCATGATTGAAAGGGGCCATGTCGGGAATTTGTCCAGGATGCCGGGGTTAAGACCCCTACTCTTGCTGTAAGTGCCATGGGATTTTTAATGACCACAGAGAGTCAGGACACCTGTTTAACGTTAATTCCGAAACACGGCACCCTGCGCATGGCAATGTCCCTTTCACTGCCCTGGGGTATTGTGATTTCCTTAGACCATATGGAAGAATGGCCCCTATTAGTCCTTCAACACCCCTTACCAGTTTAGTCACAGCTGACTCATTCGGTAGACGACCTTGTTCTGCCATCTAAAAAGCAATCAAGAAAGGAAAACATATTTGTTCCTCTTGTTGTGCTGCAGGAATGAGGATCCAGGTGCTTAAAATTGCTCATAATATCTTCCTGCGGTGGAGTGTGCCAGCCGTGCACATGTGGGCTTGTTGCAGAGCTAATGGAGGACCAACTGTAATCGGGATAGATGGAGAGATTAGAGGAAAAGTTATTCTTGGTTTGAGACTCAAGGAATAGAAAAGAAAAGCTTGTTATTGTTGGAGGAGCAATCAAAATGAAGAGGTCAGAAGAAGAAAGACATTCTGCTATGTTATCTCACCTCCATGAGGAATATTTTGGAGTGGTTTGATTTTGTGTTGACGTGGATATGAGTCAGGTTTTCATTGGCAATAGTGTTGTTGTCAGAGCATAGTTCTTTACCATCATCTTCTTTACAGGGTGATCTGTAATTCCCCAGAGATGACAAACTACAAGGGAGCTGGAATGATATTCCATGTCATCAAGTAGAGGTCAACACATTGCCTGTCACACTAAGCTGTTTGGAAAAGCGCCAACAATATGTACTGGTTTCAAAAGGCTCACACATGTCCTGAGTGTTCATTTTGATCAAATGATCAGATTGCAGTTTATTTGTGTAGAATTGCCACTCTTTTTGTCATTATTGGTAAGGCTATTATATGTGTTAAATATTATTCAGAGTCCAGCTTTCAGCTTGTCATTGTCCTCAGGAGGACCAAAGGGAGAGTTCAGGACAATGCCCCCTCTCTCTTCTCTCAGCGTTTTGTTTCAGAGGCGGCCTGGCCCTCTTCTCAAAATCACCACACCATCCTCCACCGTCCGTTTCAGAAGTGGATTTATTAGAGGCGATATTATTGTTGTTATCTTCAGGGAAAATCCATTCAGACACAATCAGTGCTAAGTGACTCTGAAATTACGGCTTTATGTTTCGCCGATGTGGAGAGTCTCACCCTCGGGGCCCGGCTCCCCGCATCACATACTTCACAACCTTGCAGTCGTTGAAAGTCAACAATATTTATGTTTTTGACAGCTGGCTGCATCGCTGGTCCAGCGTTATCAGATGACATGGTGAATAGCATTAACATATCAAAATAACACCTGTTAAATTGCATACATACAGGTACATGTGACAAAGGTTTTGGATTATTGTTGTCTGACCTTTCATCTTCTTCAGGAAGAGCTTTATGTAAATGTGACAGACTGGGGCATGACAGGGGGCTGTCTTAGCACACGGAGCTAAAGCCTTGGGAGCCAACGCAAGTCTTCAGGTTTCAGGAAAACACCTCTGTTACTTCATCTATTAACATGATTTGGAACAGCAACATATTCGATACTGTTTCTGAATGATCATGTACTTTGTAGTGTCTCTGATCTCCACTGATTTTCTTCTGTAGGGGTTATGGAGTCAATAGGTTCAGAAATAGTGTACGCACATCCACTTACTATCAGGTTCAGGAGACAAAACGTCCAGTCATGAAAGAAAGATGGATAAGGAGTCAACTGGCCTGTTTTCAGGGTACAGGGTCAGGCCTGATAAACAGTGAGACCATAGACCATGGACTTCCTGCTCTGCTGTACTATGAGCTTGAGCTTCAGCTGGCATCCATCCTATCCCACAATCCTGTGTGTGCGTTGAGAAGGTGATTACGGTCAGATTAAGACTCTACAGCTGAAAGTGTAACGGCAGTGTAGTGGCGTAATTGAATAATTGCAGTTCACCCAAACGATTCCTCCCTCAGCGGACGGATGGTCTCGTCCTCATCAGATCAGCGTAATATTAACCATGACATGGGCCTGACCGCCACAGTAATTAATGCACTGAATCAATTATAAATTACTCCATTTGGAGAATTCCTACAGGAGTCTGCTCATTACCACTGCAATGATGGAGTCACAGTCCCACGTGGAGGAGAAGAGCAACTCTACCTCTCCATTTATTTTTCTCTACCTTTACCTCTCCATCTCTCTCACCCTCTTTTTCTCTTTCTATCTCTCTTACCCTCCCTTTCATCTGTCTCACTCAGTCCTTTGTCTGTTCTCCATCTTTGACCACCTATTTAAATAGAATATCCCCTATTGAACTCAGTGTGCCCTTAGTTGTCCGTTGATGTCAGTGTTATTGTAGTAGTTAGGCATCATATCCACTGGTTCCTGGTTGACACTAAGCCTTTTCTGAGCACCATTTGGTCTCCTTCTGTTGAGTTGAGTATAACCTCATACCACTAGACCAACTATTACCTATTACTCAAGGGATGCAGCAGAGTAATAGGAGAAATATGCCCGTGGTTCCCGTACAAATGCCTTTGATATCTTACAGCGAGTGCACAGCCATTTATTTCCTGTCTCCCTGGTAGAAGTCGGCTTTGATGACAGAAGGTTTTCAGCTCAATTTGGAGAGATGAGAGAGAAAGAGAGGGGGGGTATATCTGTTCTCAGTACCAGGCATGGCTAGAAGCAGTCGGTGTAAAACACTATAATTAAGGTTGGCTTTAAACAGGGGCCTCTTTGTCTATCATTAAACCTTCTGGATTTGAACTGCATTGATGATAGACTTCGCTGAGCTGTGTTAGAGGAGGAGAGGGAAAACTTCATCTAGCGGACAGAGACAGTCAACAGCACAGACGGTGTTTGTGTGTGTGTGCGTTCCTGCGTGTGTCTGTACCTCTGTACTTGTGTGCTTGTGTGTGCGTACCTGCCTGCATGTGTGTGTGTCTTTGTACTTGCATGCTTGCTGTGTGTGTGTGTGTGTGTGTGTGTGTGTGTGTGTGTGTGTGTGTGTGTGTGTGTGTGTGTGTGTGTGTGTGTGTGTGTGCGTGCACGTGTGTGTTCCTGTGTGTGTGCCAGCCAGGGGATAACAACTGCCCCCTCTCATTGAAGCCATAGAGTTTCAAGGCCGACCACAGTCCTGCAGGCATTGTTAGAAAAATGGCAATCTTCGTGGTCAATGGTAGCAATAGGTGCTCCTAATACACCTGATGCATGTCCTTGAACCGATTATTCTTTAATCACACACAGAGGAAGTTATAATGATAATTTAGTTACTAATGGCAGCCTGCAGTTCCTCAGTTTAAAAACATTTTTTTCTCCTTTATTTAAACAGAGAGTCACCACTAAGGCCAGGGTCTCGTTCACAAGGGAGCCCTGCATATACAATTCATAAGACAATATCTATGTAAATAGGACACAATCTAAAACAAAGTCATAATAATCCTAGACACAATCCTAGACACATAAAAAGTGGGATGTATACGGAGGGTGCAGGGCAACAGAAGACGAAGAGCAGAGGGGATAAGAATATTAGAGATGGGGACAGGACTGATAAAACAGAGGGAAAGTTTGCGGGACTTCACCCGGAGGGGCAGATCCCGAGTAGAAAGCCATACCCTATGCCCGAGACAATA
This sequence comes from Oncorhynchus nerka, assembly GCF_034236695.1. Classification (NCBI taxonomy): domain Eukaryota; kingdom Metazoa; phylum Chordata; class Actinopteri; order Salmoniformes; family Salmonidae; genus Oncorhynchus; species Oncorhynchus nerka. The sequence continues at coordinate 35,653,062 of NC_088396.1, read as the reverse complement.
TCGGGGAGCCAGGGTCCGGTGGCGGTTCGCCTGTCGTCGATACCTAGAGGTGGTCTTGAGAAGAGCGGACCGGCTCTCTTCCAGGTACGGCGACAGCGGCGGACAAGCATCTGGGCTGAGGGTATGCTGACCTCTTGCTCAGGGAAGAGTGGGTGCTGATATCCCATTGAACACTCGAAATGCGAGAGACCAGTGGCCGAGCAGGGAAGGGTTTTGCGGGTGTATCCCACACACACGAGATGCTGGCTCCAGGTGGTGGGGTTGGTGGTGACGAGGCAACTAAGATTTCCAAGATGGCGTAGCAGTCAGATGTCTTTGTCTTTGTCTTGTCTCTTCCCATGTATATATCTTTTTATACCTTTTTTCTTCGCATTTTTTAAATTATTTCTCCTAAACCTCAACTTCAAAATACTCTCCTGCAACCCGCCTCACCCAATGTGGCGTGGATCAGATTTTTTTTTCTAAAGTATTTCTATTTACCTCCGAACTGGAATACCTCAACTGAAGCTAGCTAGCTAACTAGCAACCCGCTATCAGTAAGCTAATCACTGCTAGCGGTCATCAGCTAACCTTTAGCTCGGAAAGCTCTCGCCAGTTCGTACAACGCGTTTCAAACCAGAGCATACTGGTTTGACTACTGGCTAACGTTTCCATTCCGGAGCACCAACTATGCTGGAGCTAGCCTATGCTAGACCCATCTCCCGGCTAGGGCTCCTGGGCTACTCCTGAAGCCCACTCCTCGTCTACAATATCCAGACCCCTTTTACTGCCGATCCTTCACGACTGGAATACCGACATAATCTGCCCGAGGATCCCAACAGGCCCCTCAGGCGCGACGTTCCCTGAAGGCCAATTCTGCTAACCACGGCCTGCTAGCTATCTATAGCATATTGGACTGTTAGCTGATCCATCGGCCAGTTCTTGGACCACTATATCCCCTCTGCTACTTGGAACCCTACTAATTCCACAACTGGTCTATCGTCTTCACCGCACGAGGAGGCAAAAACAGACTTTCCCCCATCGCGACATCCCTCTAAGGCCCTTATGCTAGCTCGCTAGCCCCGGCCTGCTAACTGTCTGAATCGCCGTGTCCCCAGCGAGCCCAAACACTCACTGGACCCATACGATCACTTGGCTACACATACCTCTCCCTAATATCAATATGCCTTGGCCATTACTGTCCTGGTTAGTGATTACTGTCTTATTTGACTGTAGCGCCTCTAGCCCTGCTCAAAATGCCTTTAACCAACCATGTTGTTCCACCTCCCACATATTTGATGACATCACCTGGTTTAAACGTCTCTAGAGACTATATCTCTCTCATCATTACTCAATGCCCAGGTTTACCTCCAATGTACTCTCTTCCTACCATACCTTTGTCTGTACATTATGCCTTGAATCTATGCTATCGTGCCCGGAAACCTGCTCCCTTTCTCTCTGTTCCGAACATGCTAGACGGCCAGTTCTTAAAGCCTTTAGCCATACCCTTATCCTACTTATCCTCTGTTCCTCTGGTGATGTAGAGGTTAATACAGGACCTGCAGTGCCTAGCTCCACTACTACTCCCCAGGTGCTGTCATTTGTTGACTTCTGTAACCGTAAAAGCCTTGGTTTCATGCATGTTAACATTAGAAGCCTACTCCCTAAGTGTGCTTTATTCACTGCTTTAGCACATTCTGCAAACGCGGATGTCTTAGCCGTGTCTAAGTCCTGGCCTTAGGAAAACCACCAAAACCCCTGAAATGTCTTACTATCCAGGTCTGTACCAAAACATTTCGAGCTTCTACTTCTAAAAATGCAACTGTCCAGAAACAAGTGTCTCACCGTTGCCGCTGCCCTCCGTTGCCCTCACTAGCTTTAAGCACCAGCTGTCAGAGCAGCTGACAGATCACTGCACCTGTACATAGCTCATCTGTAAATAGCCCATCCAATCTACCTCATCCCCGTATTGTATTTATTTATGTATCTCGCTCCTTTGCATCCCAGTATCTCAACTTGCACATTCATCTTCTGCACATCTATCATTTCAGTGTTTAATTTTGAAATTGTGATTATTTCACCACCATGGCCTATTTATTGCATTACCTCTCTTATCCTACCTCATTTGCACATGCTGTATATAGATTTTTCTATTGTATGTTTGTTTATTCCATGTGTAACTCTGTGTTGTTGTATGTGTCGAACTGCTTTGCTTTATCTTGGCCAGGTTGCAGTTGCAAATGAGAACTTGTTCTCAACTGGACTACCTGGTTAAATAAAGGTGAAATCAATTAAATAAATTAAAACCAAGAGTAGTCTCCAGGTCCTAATTGGCTCGCTCTGACTGGAAGTTGGGCGGGGTGGACGAGAACTGAGGACCGCGTTCGGACACCATGTCCACCAGAAGTCCATTGATCTGGAAGACTATAAGGATATATGAGACCAGACGGAGCTTGCCGCGGAGTCTTATTCTGAGCAGAAACAGTGCAGGCGGCGAAGAACGCAGAGACGTCAGGAGCCATGGTGGGTCACCAAAAACAGTGTCGCACAAATGCCAGTGTCTGACGGGATTCCGGGTGGCAGCCAAGTCTGGAGGAATGAGACCAGGACCGGGGAACAGGCAGCGTCCGGGACAAACAACAAAATGGTAGCCCCCTGGAGCGTCTCGAAAGCAGAGGCAATGAGTGGTAGCGGGTAACATTTTTTAAACCGTGATGTCATTAAGGCCCCGGTAGTCGATACACTGATGCAGAGTTTTGTTCTTCTTCTCCACAAAGAATAACCCTGCGCCAGCAGGGGAAGCAGAAGGACGGATACACCCTGGGATACACCCTGTAACCAGGGAGTCCAAAATATGTTTCCATCGCCTTGGTCTCCGAATCTGACAGAGAATACAGCCGCCCCCGGGGTGGAGTAGTCCCGGGAGAAGGTTGAACCCCAGTCAAAGGGTTCAAATAAGTTGATAGGAATCTTATTGTGGGTGACTCTGCCTATAGAGCGCCCATCCAGTGCTCTGACATTCGTGGGAATGTAGAGGGGTTGAGTAAGGATACCCAGCTCTGACACCAGGGTAGTGTACATAAAACTCTTGTCTGCCCCAGAGTCCATGAGTACCTGGAGAGATTTCGACCGGTCACTAGACAGCAGGATGGCATGGGGGGCGTTATGAGTAAGGGGAGATGGAAAATTCTCCGTATGGCCCACCAGCGTGCTCGTACCTACTGGTGGGCCTGGTCTATTAATGGACAGGTAGACACGTAATGACCTGTAGTCCCACAATACAGACAACTCTTGGTGTTAAGTCTGCGTAAATGTTCAGCAGGAGACAATCTAGCTCTGCCGAGCTGCATAGGCTCCGGAAGGGGCGAGTCGGCAGACCTCAGAGATTCCCAGGGGAACTCAGGTAACCTCGGATTCCTTGGTAACGTAGACACCGGGGACTTCCGGAATTCCTTTTAGGCAAGGTGGGATCCTTGGTAGAGCGAGTGGGACCGGAATCAGAACTCCTCTCCCTTATATGTTCCCGTAGACACCCATAGATCCAATTGGTCAATGCGTTGAGTGAGTCGAGTGGGCAGCTCCTGGGTTGCAAGCTAATCTTTAGCATCCTCTGATAATCCGGGTTCCAGGGATTCCGGGTTCCAGGCACTCTCGGCAGCCAACGTGCATAAATCAACTTCATAGTCTGCCACTCTGCGGGAGTCTTGACAAAGCAGGACTAGCTTCCGAGCAGCCTCTCTCCTGGGCAACGGAGAAACAATCAAATTTTTCATCTCCGCCACAAACTCCTCCAGACTGCAGCATACGGCAGATTGTTGTTCCCACACCGTAGTAACCCAGGCGAGAGCCCTCCCGGACTTTAGCGTTATAAAGTGCTCTATCTTCGAGCGGTCCGAGGGAAGGACTGTAGCTCGAAGATGAGGGAGGACTGGGAGAGAAACACACGACAGGTTCTTGAATCTCCAGCGAAGCATTCCGGTGGAGGTAAGTGGGGTTCTCAGGAAGCCGGGGTGGGCTGGAGATACGCGCTGCTGACAGCAATGTTACTGAGGGCCTGGGAGGTTACTGTAGTAGCTGGCTGCCTAACAGACAATCCGTGGAATTGCTCCAGCAATGTATTGAAGGCACGGTCATGGAGGAGGAAACAGCATTGCAGTGCTGTTCCGAGTCTACTGGGTCAGTAATGGCCAGTTCGTACTATCAGGACTAAGGCTAAGACCGGGATGGAGACACAGGAGGTGGATAGCACGAGTCTCAGAGATTATTATAGGACGAGGGGCAGGCAAAAGGTCGTAATCCAAATCAGAGTCAGGCAGGTACAAGACAGCAGGCAATTGGTAGGTCAAGGCAGGCAAAGATTCTTAATCCAAATCAGAGTCAGGCAGGTACAAGACAGCAGGCAATTGGTAGGTCAAGGCAGGCAAAGATTCTTAATCCAAATCAGAGTCAGGCAGGTACAGGATGGCAGGATCAGGGTCAGGACAGGCAGAAAGGTCAGAACTGGGAAGACTAAGAAAAACAAAAACTAGAGCATGGGAAACATGGGAACACGCTGGTAGGACGAACTGGCAACAGACAAACAGAAAACACATGTATAAATGCATAGGGGATGATGGGGAAAATGGGAGACACCTGGAGGGAGGTGGAGACAAGCATAAGACAGTTGAAACAGATTAGTGTGACAACATCCAACCTCTTTATAGGCATCAAAAGTAGTGCCATTTAGGGTGTAGCCTCTGTTTCTGCCCACCAGTCTAACAGTGTAGCAGAGAGGATGAAAGCCAGACATCATGCAGAGCGACAACGATCTCTTCATTCTCCCTGTTACTTAAATCAAGCCGCTTACCCAGATTTAGAGGTGTGGGAATGCATGTGTGACTCATAAGGAGTGTGTGTGTGTGGCGGGCGCTTTCGTTTGAGGTACAGGTCTTTAACAGCCCCCGTCTCTTTCTTTCTCTCCTCTCCTTTTATCTCCTCCCTTCTCATCCTCTACTCCGGCCCTGTGGAGAGAGGGAGAGAGGAGGATGAAAGGGGACAGCATCTGCTGGGACCACCTCCCTGATTCCAGCCTTCTAGTGTAGTCTCCCTCTCTACCGTCCCTAATAAGCACCACACACACACACACACACACACACACACACACACACACACACACACACACACACACACACACACCCCCTGAGGAGTGCTACTCAGCATGGCTGGCAACACTTTCTCCTTTCCTTCTGCCCTGGGATCTATAGACCAGGATGAAACCCTATTCCCTATATAGTGCACTACATTAACCAGGGATAGTGCACTATAAAGGGAAAAGGGTTCCATTTGGGATGCATCTCTATAGACCCACAGCCACGGAGACCTGTGGAGAGCCTTGTCTCATTTCCTCACTCTAATTGTGTTTTGTGTAGATCGCATCTTATATGCCACCATGCAGAAAACACTTAATTTGTCTGAAGACTACTGTGATGAAGTGGAGATCTTTGTGTTTAGTTAATCAGTGTATCCAGTGTTTCCCATGCTTATCTCTGCATAAGGGTATGCATACACACGTACACACAAATGTATGCATGCAAGCACACACACACACACACACACACACACACACACACACACACACATATGCACAGACACGTACGCACACATACACACTCAGAGATTCAGAAAGTGTGTTTCACAACATTAAGCGGACAGAGTCAAGATCATGTTAATCTATGTGTTTTCAGAGAAGCCAGATTAAGAAATGCTGACACACACAATCACACTCTGCAGAAGCGTTCATGTCTGTCTGCCCCTGTACTGACAGAACCATCCTTAGTGAGAAATGTTGAGTTGAAAAATGTAATTGAGAGCAAATGCCTCAGTGTTCGATAAGAGAAAAGCATTGAGGCACAGCTGATTTACTGTAGTATCTTTTCATTTCTTATTTGAGACCTAAAAACATGCGATGGCTCTCATGTGGTCTCCTGTATACACAGACATCTACCCCCCTGTGTTAATGTTAGTTGACCATCCAAAGCCTGACCTTTTGTATGAGACTATGCCCCAGTTCTTTTCTAAGAATTGTTTCATGTTGAAATATGACCTTATGTCTAGTAGCCTGCAGGTAGATCGTACGTATAGTGGTTATGACATGCACCTGTCTTTGGGTGGATGAGAGAGATCAGAGTAAAAACCAAGAAGAAAGAAACCAAGATAATACACACACAATCACTGTTCATGCAACACTGAACTATGCATGAGAGCACCAGCTGTTCCGGATGACCGTGTGATCTCACCTTCCATAGCCTATGTGAGTAAGAACTTTACACAGGCTACATCCGCATAACATCACTAAGGAATTAACATTGTGCAGACAAACCAACACAGTTGTGAAGAGAGAGCGACAACAGCTATTCCCCCTCAGGAGGCTGAAAATATTTAGGATAGGCCCTCATGTCCTCAAACAATTCTACAGCGGCACAATTCAGAGCAGCTTGACTGGCTGCATCACCGCTTGGTACGGCAACTGCAAGGCACCCAACCGCAAGGCGCTACAGAGGGTGGTGAGTAAGGGCCAGTACATCACTGGGGCCGAACTCCCTGCCATCCAGGACCTCTATACCAGGTGATTTCAGAGGAAAGACCAAAAAATGTACTAAGACTCCAGCCAGTGCACCAAGTCTGGAACCAACAGGACCCTGAACAGCTTCTACCCGCAAACCATTAGACTGCTAAATAAGACTACTAAATAGCTAATCAAATGACCACCCGGACTATCTACATTTACCCTTTGTTGCACTTACTCTCTTGAACTGACACTATGCACACACACTGGGCTCTACCACACATTCACACATACTTACACTGACACGCCAACACACACATACACACCCACACACTACATATGCCCACACGCACATAACATGCACACACATGCTTACTGACGCAACTCACACACACACACACACACACACACACACTGCAGCTTAGTCTATGATCTATTCTGTTGCCTAGTCACTTTATCCTTACCTTTATGTACATAACTACCTCAATTACCTCATACCGCTGCACATTGACTCGGTACTGGTACTCCCTGTATACAGCCATGTTATTTTGACTTGTTTTTGTTATTCGATGTTTATTTATTCCTCGGGTCACTATTTCTAAGTTTTTTTATTATCTATATCTTTAATTGGCATTTTCGAAAAGGACCCAGGAGTAATAATTTCACTGTTAGTCTTCACCTATTGTTTAGGAAGCATGTCACAAATACAATTGGATTTGATTTGATTTCTAGTTTTTGTGTATTCTTACACACATATGTATGGTATGTGGTAACTTATTTCCCATTTCAGTCCGTCTATCCTCTCTCATTCAGGTCTTCCACTGTGTTTCGAGTGTCATGGAGTTTTGTTGTGGTGATTGTGATGTACGTACCTTGCGGGGGTAGCTCATCATTGAGACTGACAAGAGAGTGCCGCGCTGTCACAAACCATCACTGTCAAACACAACACAACACATCCAGACGCAGCCTGCGTGACACTCACTATGAGCACCGTGACTTCACTGTGACTTCTCAAAGTCACCAAGCAGGACTTGTATAGTACTGTATGGAGACAGAATCAACTGCTTTATTCACATAAGACTGATTCTGATACTCCTACTCTGACATTCAGGTTGCACTTTACATTATAGCACAGAATAAAGTGGTAATAACATGGCATGATATGGAGATGTAAACTGTAATTCAACTTACATGAATGGGATGTCAAAGCCCTAAAGATAGTCAGGTACATGTTATCAGAGAGATCCTAGAAACAACCCAAATAGTGTACTGAGTATGAACTGAAGGGCACAGAAGAGGAATTAACACTTCAGATACCAATACATTGTTCCCTAAGTGTGTTAAACCAAACACCATTTGGTGATGTCACCTAAGAAACCATTTCCAGTAGCCCGTGGTGCTAAAGCTGAGAAAATAAAAACATCTTCATCCTCCTGTTAAACAGATAAGTGAAGTATGGAAGAAACACACCCCAATCTGTAGGTTCGATGAAAGGCAAGCAGCCGGCTACAGGGTGTTTGAACTTGCTCCCTCCCCTATTTGAAATGAGCTCCAAAGACACTAGGAAGTGGAGGGTGGGAGCAGACACACTAACACACGTCTTGGAGCAATGCACTGGGGAATGGGAATGTCATGTGAAGTCATCGACCAGCCCATGGACCCTTTAAGGAGCCCCTGTGGGAGTTGAAGTGCCACATTTAAACTAGAGCTAAAACACCTGTTGATACACACAACTCTTCAGAGACATGACATGCATAAAGCTACGCGAGGCAAGGTGATATGAGTATATGTGGGATAACCCTGTATCTCTTCATTCATTTAGAAGGGTCTGTTTTATGGTAGGTTCAGTAACCACCCCCACAGTATCAACCACAAAGAGATACAGTAGATCTCTAAACAGGATCTCACCAGAGACCAAAATCAATATGTTCACCCCAATGTAGTCATGGAACTCTGAGAGGTGGTGACATAGAGAGCTGTGGTCCATACGGCTCATTATCTACATCAGGGATGTGTAAACTTTAATGGGGGTGAGGGCCACAACATATTTGAGCGGCAGCAGTGGCTCGTAGGTCAGTAGAACCACATCCATACTAACATATGCAGTCAGTTATTCTACCCATTTTCCATGAGGTGGAGATAAATGAGTTATAAAACTGCGAAATCTTAATGAATATTTGGTCTATTTGCCATAGGGTGGTGAGAATCATTTGCAGTTTTTAATATGATATCTGAGTGAGAGTCACTAACAGAATCAATGTGGACGCTCCGATTGGTGATTCGACCATGATTACTACAAGTTTAGGTTTCTGGCTAGACTAACTTATGAATCAAACATGTTTTAGCTGACATGGGATAATTAAGTGACTGATGGTGACTGACATAACAAGAGAAAAGCTGCTGATGTACAACCAAATTTAGAAATTTCACCTGGTGTATTCTACTATTCTATTCTACTATTCTTTCAACATTAAGTTGAAACCCCGACTGAGTTTTTGGAAATTGATCCGCGGGTCTACTGGCTGTCATTTGCCCATCTCTGATTTACATTGATGAAAGACAACGACAGGGATAGCATTGTCAAAATGTTGAACCTATTTCACAGATACTATATTTATAAGGGTGATATGTATGGTAAACATATTTTGAGTCACTTTGTACGTTTAAATTGGTCTCCTTCTGGTTGTACAATATGATTTGTATATGCGCACCAACACACACACATGGACACACAAACAAACACAAGCAACTCTATACGTATGAAGAGGTAATCATGCTAACACGTGTTCAGTCTACCCACCCTTACAACCTTATCACTCTCTCTCTCTGACCATCTCTCTCTCCCTCTCGCTATCTCTCCCCTTTCTCTCCTCTTTCTCTTTCTCTTGCACTCTCTCTCGCTCTCTCTCTCTCCCCTTTCTCTCCTCTTTCTCTTCATCCTCTCTCTCTCTCCCTCTGAACAGGTGGAGTTTTAATTATGCATGAAAATATACAGGGACCCTTTCCGATCCACTTGACTGCTCTCCTCCTCCTGCTATGTACCCCGCCACGGCTGCTCTACCTTTCTCTTCTGTTATCTCTTTCTCCTTCACTCCCTCTCCTTCTCCCTTTCTCTTTGTGTTCTCCTTCACTACTCTCTCTCTCTCTCTCTCTCTCTCTCTCTCTCCTCCTTCACTCCCCCTCTCTCCTCGTTCCCCTTCTCACTCCTCACCTCTTTTGAGGATTGAAGGACTCAATTTCAAAGCTGGGCACGTCTCAGAGACTGAAGTGAGGGTTTTGTTCCGCTGCCCGGCACACTTCCACTCACAAACGCCTAGGCAAGCGTTGGGAGGGAGGAAGAAATCCCACTTAATCTACTGAATCTGCCCTATTCTGTTCTCTTCTGTTCTGTTCTCTCTTCCAGGACTATGACTTAGCTAGTAGTCCATGGATATTCAGGATATTCAGTTACTTCTACCTAAGCCTCCTTTATCAGCATTCTGTATGATATATGCGTTTCTCTTTTGCCCCCCTTCTCACTCTTTATCTCGCTCTCTCCTTCAGTACCACCCATATAACATACATTAGCAGTTTAACTGTGTCAGTATCTGACTCCTTTTATTTAATCAATAACAGCATAATATTATTATTTGCATACTGATTACCTTTGTGTTAGTATGCCAGACCGTCCTATAACACTGATAATCACACTAACTCTTAGCCCTACATGGGGGGATGTTCTGTTCCCTCTCCTCTCCATATGTGATGGTCTGCATTACCTGTTGGTTTCCAAAAATTCTAGCACCCTCAGGTTCCCTTCACCTCCTGATAAATCTGCATTACAATACAATGTGTTCATAACATTACAATGCAGGGCACACCACATACTATAGTACCAATCCACAGTTATTTTATGACACAGCCCACAGATATAGTATGACACAGCCCACAGATATCGTATGACACAGCCATCAGATATAATATGACACAGCCCACAGCTAAAATACAACATATCAAATCAAATTAAATCAAATGTATTTATATAGCCCTTCATACATCAGCTGATATCTCAATGTGCTGTACAGAAACCCAGCCTAAAACCCCAAACAGCAAGCAATGCAGGTGTAGCAGCACGGTGGCTAGGAAAAACTCCCTAGAATGGCCAAAACCTAGGAAGAAACCTAGAGAGGAACCAGGCTAGTGGCCAGTCCTCTTCTGGCTGTGCCGGGTATAGATTATAACAGAACATGGCCAAGATGTTCAAATGTTCATAAATGACCAGCATGGTCCAATAATAATAAGGCAGAACATTTGAAACTGGAGCAACAGCACGGCCAGCTGGACTGGGGACAGCAAGGAGTCATCATGCCAGGTAGTCCTGATGCATGGTACTAGGGCTCAGGTCCTCCGAGAGAGAGAAAGAAAGAGAGAATTAGAGAGAGCATGCTTAAATTCACACAGGACACCGGATAGGACAGGAGAAGTACTCCAAATATAACAAACTGACCCTAGCCCCCCAACACAAACTACTGCAGCATAAATACTGGAGGCTGAGACAGGAGGGTTCAGGAGACACTGTGGCCCCATCCGATGATACCCCCCGGACAGGAACTAACAGGAAGGATATAACCCCACCCACTTTGCCAAAGCACAGCCCTCACACCCCTAGAGGGATATCTTCAACCTCCAACTTCCCATCCTGAGACAAGGCCGAGTATAGCCCACAAAGATCTCCACCAGCCAATGTAGGTGGCCATGGTCCTCTGTACCTCAATTGGTAGACTATGGCTCTTGTGATGCCAGGATAGTGTGTTGGATTCCTGGGACCACCCATATGTAAAAAAAAATATATGCCTTGGATTAAAGCGTCTGCTAAGTGGCATATACAGTTGACGTAGGAAGTTTACATACACCTTAGTCAAATACATTTAAACTTTTCACAATTCCTGACATTTAATCCTAGTAAAAATTCCTCGTTTTAGGTCAGATAGGATCAACACTATTTTAAAATATGTAAAATGTCAGAATAATAGTAGAGAGAATGATTTATTTCAGCTTTTATTTCTTTCATCACATTCCCAATGGGTCAGACGTTTACATACACTCAATTAGTATTTGGTAGCATTGCCTTTAAATTGGTTAACTTGGGTCAAATGTTTCGGGTAGCCTTCCACAAGCTTCCCACAATAACTTTTGGCCCATTCTTCCTGACAGAGCTGGTGTAACTGAGTTAAGTTTTTAGGCCTCCTTTCTTGCACACGCTTTTTCAGTTCTGCCCACACATTTTCTGTAGGATTGAGGTCTGGGTTTTGTGATTGCCACTCCAATACCTTGACTTTGTTGTCCTTGAGCCATTTTGCCACAACTTTGGAAGTATGCTTGGGGTCATTGTCCATTTGGAAGACCCATTTGTGACCAAGCTTTAACTTCATGACTGATGTCTTGAGATGTTGCTTAAATATATCCACAATTTTCCCTCCCTCATGATGCCATCTATTGCAGTTGCGAACCGTAGTCTGGCTTTTTTATGGTGATTATGGAGCAGTGGCTTCTTCCTTGCTGAGCAGCCTTTCAGATTGTGTTGATATAGGACTTGTTTTACTGTGGTACAGATACTTTTGTACCTGTTTCCTCCAGCATCTTCACAAGGTCGTTTGCTGTTGTTCTCGGATTGATTTGTACTTTTCAATCCAAAGTACGTTCATCTCTAGGAGACAGAGCACATTTACATCATTTACATTTAAGTCATTTAGCAGACGCTCTTATCCAGAGCGACTTACAAATTGGGCACGTCTCCTTCCTGAGCGATATGACGGCTGTGTGGTCCCATTATGTTTATATTTGCATACTATTGTTTGTACAGATGAACGTGGTACCTTCAGGCGTTTGGAAATTGCTCCCAAGGATGAACCAGAGTTATGGAGGTCAACCATTTTTTGTCTGAAGACTTGGTTGATTTCTTTTGATTTTCCCATGATGTCAAGAAAAGAGGCACTAAGTTTGAAGGTAGGCCTTGAAATACATCCACAGGTACACCTCCAATTTACTCAAATGATGTCAATTAGCCTTTCGAAAGCTTCTAAAGCCATGACATAATTTTCTGGAATAATTCATAATGTGATTATATTTCACTGTAAAAAAAATTAAGTGCTTGTAACACTAAAACTAGTGGCAACTGAGCTGCCACCACCTTAATTAAAGGAACCAAAACCTTAACTTTGCTGGAGTAGTGAAACACATGGTTGTGAGGGTATTGGGACAGATTTAAGGGGTTCTGAAACATTCATCTTGAGTTGTTCTGAGGTGTTCTGAAACATTCATCCTGAGTTGTTCTGAAACATTCATCCTGAGGGGTTCTGAAACATTCATCCTGAGGTGTTCTGAGGTGTTCTGAAACATTCAACCTGAGTGGTTCTGAAACATTCATCCTGAGGTGTTCTGAAACATTCATCCTGAGGTGTTCTGAAACATTCATCCTGAGTTGTTCTGAAACATTCATCCTGAGGGGTTCTGAAACATTAATCCTGAGGGGTTCTGAAACATTCATCCTGAGGTGTTCTGAAACATTCATCCTGAGGTGTTCTGAGGTGTTCTGAAACATTCATCCTGAGTTGTTCTGAAACATTCATCCTGAGGGGTTCTGAAACATTCATCCTGAGGTGTTCTGAAACATTCATCCTGAGGGGTTCTGAAACATTCATCCTGAGGTGTTCTGAGACATTCATCCTGAGGGGTTCTGAAACATTCATCGTGAGGGGTTCTGAAACATTCATCTTGAGTTGTTCTGAGGTGTTCTGAAACATTCATCCTGAGTTGTTCTGAAACATTCATCCTGAGGGGTTCTGAAACATTCATCCTGAGGTGTTCTGAGGTGTTCTGAAACATTCATCCTGAGGGGTTCTGAAACATTCATCCTGAGGGGTTCTGAAACATTCATCCTGAGGTGTTCTGAAACATTCATCCTGAGGTGTTCTGAGACATTCATCCTGAGGGGTTCTGAAACATTCATCGTGAGGGGTTCTGAAACATTCATCTTGAGTTGTTCTGAGGTGTTCTGAAACATTCATCCTGAGTTGTTCTGAAACATTCATCCTGAGGGGTTCTGAAACATTCATCCTGAGGTGTTCTGAGGTGTTCTGAAACATTCAACCTGAGTGGTTCTGAAACATTCATCCTGAGGTGTTCTGAAACATTCATCCTGAGGTGTTCTGAAACATTCATCCTGAGTTGTTCTGAAACATTCATCCTGAGGGGTTCTGAAACATTCATCCTGAGGGGTTCTGAAACATTCATCCTGAGGTGTTCTGAAACATTCATCCTGAGGTGTTCTGAAACATTCATCCTGAGGGGTTCTGAAACATTCATCGTGAGGGGTTCTGAAACATTCATCCTGATGTGTTTTTAAACATTCATCCTGAGGTCTTCTGAAACATTCATCCTGAGGTGTTCTGAGGTGTTCTGAAACATTCATCCTGAGGGGTTCTGAGGTGTTCTGACACATGTCAGGAAGTGAGGTGGAAACTGGAGGGTTGTAGGTATCTAATCCTAGATGCCATTGTCTCCATTTGAGCCCTTGATCAAGACACTTAACCTCCCACAACAACTGCTCCATGGCCGCCCAGCGTGGCAGCCTCCCTGCTCCATCCTGTGTGGTCTTCTGGAGGGGCCGTCGGATAAAGGGAAGTCATGTTTTGGTTGGAACTTGTACAATTGATGAATAAAGTGATTTTTGACAACGCAAACCTCTTGGCATTCTGTGGTATTGTTGTAATATTGGTTAACCCAGAACTTTTTAAATTTTATTTTACCTTTATTTTACTAGGCAAGTCAGTTTAGAACAAATTCTTATTTTCAATGACGGTCTAGGAACAGTGGGTTAACTGCCTGTTCAGGGGCAGAACGACAGATTTGTACCTTGTCAGCTCGGGGATTCGAACTTGCAACCTTTCGGTTACTAGTCCAAAGCTCTAAGCACTAGGCTACCCTGCCGCCCCTAAAAGCTTGTGTAATCTGGTCAGCAGAGTGATTTATTTTCGGGGTCCATATGTGTTATAAATTGGGAGTTCCGGTTTGCGAAGTCTCCACACTCGCATAAGGAAACTTTCAGCCAAAGGTTGCTAGGTAACTAGTACAGGAAGTTCTATTTGCTCCTGGTTGTTGCGTGGTCTGGCAGTGAGTACAGACTGTGAGAACACACACACACACACACACACATTGAATGACAGACAGGCAGAGTTGGAGGGAGGGAGTCTGAGGGAGCCACTGTGCCCAAAGCAGGGTCACTGTTTTCCGACCCGAGCTGGTCCCCAAATAGTCTTAGCTTGAGCCCCAGAGTCATTAGAAGACGAGGAGGGTGACCTCCAAGACCACAGTGTGGTGCTGTGTGTCTGTGTCTGATTGGTTGAGCACAGGATCCAGGCTTATGGAGTTGATTGTCAATGGCTACACACACAGACACACAGCAGGATGTTATACCAGTGTATTAGCTAGCTGAACCTACACACCCACAACTCCAGTCCTTAAGCAGATGGTCTGTCTCTGCTCCTGCAGCTCTCTTCCTGGAATATAATGAATACAAGAATGTGTAGGAAAGGTTTTTGCCCAAAATAGAACCTTATTCTCTTTATTGTTTTATTGTGAACCTGATGTTCCTGACTAGTGACCTGATGTTCCTGACTAGATGGTCTGATGTTCCTGACTAGATGGAGTAGTTTGTTATTTACTAAACAGATGACTAACGAGGACTCTGATTGTGTTCCAAATGACATCCTATCCCCTATATAGTGCACTACGTTTGACCAGGGCCCTATGGGTGTATTTTGGGACACAGACGATGTGTCTCTCTGAGCACTGGGTGGAAAAGACTTAAATAGCTGCCATCCATGCCCATTATGTGACTGTGGTTGATCTAGACAGCACCGTGACTGCTCCTGCAACTTCTGGGCCTTGCTTGGACTGACGACTATAGGGCCTGACAGCTGTCAGTAATGGGGGTCTGAACCTGAGCAGTGGTGGCAGCAGCAACAGTGGTGGTTGCAGACTCCTTAGGATGCAGTTTAGTGTGCTTGCGAGTGTGCATGCCTGTGTGCTTTTGCGAGTGTGTATGTGTGTGTGTGTGGCTGTGTGCGTGGCGGAGGCCTGTTGCTGTGATTATTGTCACTGTTGGCATTAGCGCTGTGAGAGACCTGCCCTGTCCTTTCCCCGCTGTCTCCGTCAACCTCCAAAATGGCACAATATTCCCTAAATTGTTCACTATAGTGCACCATATTGACTAGGGCCTATTGGGCACTGGTCTAAAGTAGTGCACTTTGTAGCGAATAAGGTGCCATTTGGGACTCATCCTCACTTTGTCTGTCACCTCTAATGACAGCTACCATGACAGGAAGGGGGATGAGAGGAGGGCGGTCGTGTCACTTTGATTCATACCAGCTCTGGCTGGGTGGGTTCGTAAAGTCTCCGCGGTCATTATCCTTTCTAAATGACATTTAAGTGTGAAGCAATGGTGATGCTGATGTCCTCTTGCTTCACCCTGGTACCTAGTGGAGTGGACACAAGCTTGGAGCAGAAAGTTTTAGCAAAGTCTTCCTTGACCCCCGTGGGGTTTCCCCCTCACATGTGTTCATTGTGACTGAGTGGATAGGTGGAAATTACCTTATGATGAATCAGTTTTCAAAGCTGCTCTGTCTACTTTAGCCTGATCTCAGATCTGTAGTCGTTGTCATTCATGAAATCCCTAGGAGTTGGGAAAACATCACAAACAGATCAGGACAAAACATATCTGGGACCAAGCTATCTATGTCTGACTGTCTCCGTGGCTCTTGTTTCGTGTTGCTGTGTCTGATGTTCTCCCTGTCACCTCTCTCCTCTTCCAGTCTATCCGGGAGGTGACAGGCTATGTGCTGGTGGCTCTGAACCAGTTTGACTACCTGCCGCTGGAGAACCTGAGGATCATCAGAGGAACTAAGATGTATGAAGACCGCTACGCTCTGGCGATCTTCCTCAACTACCGCAGAGATGGGAACTTTGGCCTGCGCCAACTGGGACTGAAGAACCTCACAGGTATGTGTCTAAGATGGCTATCCTGTCTCTGTGTCTCCTCTGTCTGAAGCTCTGAAAGCTCTGAAATCTTTCATTTCCTCTTTTCAGAGACATACCGTCCTGCTACTAACTTCAGTGAAATCCTGTCATTGTGTGACTGAGTGTTAAGTCAGAAGCTCTGCTAGAAAATTACTGCAATGAAAGCAGTAAACCAAGGTCTGTGAAGAGGGAACCGAATGTTAGGGTCAATTTAATGAGAATTAAATGCAGTGATCTGATCTTTTAAGAGCTTGTGTCTGTCTAGATGTTAGGTGGTTGGGGATGTACTGTACTGACAGATTTGAATTACATCTCTTGACACTCATAGCGAGAGGAAGACACAGTTGACCAAACTCTGCATCAGAAAGTTTTGTCCAGACTTTCATTTGGCTGAAATGCAATAACACCTTGAGTTAATCTTTCTCACTGGGAATTGACACCTGACCTGGCCTTGGGAAGATGTATGTGTTATATTTTCTATGCTTTGTTTTAGCACCAATATCCACAGAGATCTAACCAGGCTCCGCAAGCTTCGCCTGATCTGTTTGGTCGACCATATGAGTTGGCAAGACAGCACAAACAGATCTGGAACCAGGCTTGCCAATTCCCAGCAGAACCTGATAATGTTAACCAGATGTGGCCCTCTGGTAGGGGTGTTGGTGATGCATGTACAGTACATGCTGGGAAATACAAAGTGTCTAAGCAAATATTACATTTATCATTAACAAGTAGCCTTTTACTTCAACATGGTCTGAAACTAGCCTCTTCTTGCCCTGTAAGCTTCCTCAATATACGTACACACTATTGTAACATTGTTCCATTACCTACAATTACTCTGCAGTCATACATACCCCATCCATTTCCCTGTTTGTTTTTGCGTGAAGTCAGAATGTGTTTTCTATACCTACATACCTGTATTTTTATTGAGTGCATTGCAATTAGGTTGCAATTACATATATCCACGTCACAACATATTTTCTCCTGTGTTAATGACAGCTAGCTCCAAAATAGCCAAGTTACCATGAACGAAGACTGGGGCTTCGTCACAAATTGCACCCTATTCCCTATGGTTCCTGGTCAAAAGTAGTGCACTAAGTAGGAAAAAGGCTGCCATTTGGGAGGCAAGGTAGATAAACAGAGAACAAGAACAGTAATTGCCTGATCCCTCTCAGAGATACCTAGGTAAGACAGGTTACTTAGGATCAGGAAATAGTTATCTTCCCTCGGAATCACTAAAGTAGATTATTATTACTGTTGTTTAGCATATCCCCTCATTCTCATAGCCGCTAAAAGCACTTGTGAAAATGTAGTTATTTTCTACCTCTCCTTTCTCTCTCTCCTCTTTCTCTCTCTCTCTCTCTCTCTCTCTCTCTCTCTCTCTCCCTGTCCATCTCTAGTTTCTCTCTCTGTCTCTTTCTCTTTCTCTCTCTCTCTCTTTCTCTCTCCCTCTCCATCTATTTTTTTTATCTTTCTCTCTCTCGCTCCATCTCTAGTTTTTTTTTCTCTCTTTCTCCATCTGTAGTTTCTCTCTCTCTCTCTCACTCTCAGTCTCTCTATACAGACAGGGTTTTGATGCATTCTCTTCAGATGCTACCATCCTTCCCCTAGCATTTACACAAGCATACTTGACCTTGAAGAATAAGCAGCCAGGAAAAAGGCCCTAAACCTTTTTGAAGTGCAACCATTGTGCTGATTAAACTCAGCAGTTTATGATTATGATGCTATTAAAAGGTGTTCTTGTTTGCTTAATTTGGTAAACGTGTGGCACTAGCATTGTTAAGGTCATATGTACATTTCCCACAGGGATCACAAACACTTACGGCTCTATTCAATCTGCACGACGGATTGCGCGATACACATTATTATGATACGAATTGACATCTGCAGCGTTACCATGAATGCAGTCTCTGCTAATGCGGGAACATTGCCTTTTAATTTCAATCTAGCTGTAGCATTTGAACTTCCATGATACGGCTTGAATACAGCCATTACTAAGTATGTATGCAGTCAAGTAAAAGACTCAGACTAACTGACATAACTTATGTTGTCTTACTACCTCCCAGATGGAGCTGTCCCGATATGTAAACTGCTTGAGGGGAGTTATGCTCGGCACTAATAACATATTCTATGCTGTAGCTATGGAGCTAGTTCTGAGCTATGGTTGTAACCGGAGAAATGAATAACATTTACATTTGATTTATTTAACAGACACTCTTATCCAGAGTGACTTACAGGACCAACTAGGGTTAAGTGCCTTGCTCAAGGGCACAGACAGATTTTTCACCTAGTTGGCTCGGGGTTTCGAAAACAGCAACCTTTCAGTTACTGGCCCAACGGTCTTTAACCGCTAGGCTACCTGCCGCCAGACATCAGGTCTGCATCTAAATTAGCACCATATTCCATATAAAGTTCACTACCCAATCAAAAGAAGTACAATATATAGGGAATAGGGTGCCATTTGGGACACAACCCAGTTTTGTCAGGAGCCCATTAGGTGTTCTGATACAATATTGTGTGACAGGGTCAGTAATTGACAGTTAACCTATAGACCCACATAACTCACTGTCCTGAGAGGCAGAGGATAGAGGTCAGTGTTGGGGTCTGGTGTCTGTCTAGTCAGAGAGAGAGAGAGAGAGAGAGAGAGAGAGAGATGGTCGCTGGTGTGTCTTCACTGAGAGAGATGGAGAGAGAAGGAGAAAGATAGATGGTGAGAAGGAGAGAGAGTGAGAGAAGGAGAGAGATAGATGGGGAGAGAGAGAGAGAGGGGGAGAGAGAGAGATTTGAGAGACAGAGAAAGTAAAATGAATATAGGGATGGAGAGATGGAGCAGGAATTGAAAAGACAACGTCCAGAGATCACACATAGGAGCACAGTGTACTGTATGTTTTCTGTTATGTAACACAGTGTAGGACTAACATTCATTCACCAGATTTTTATACAGCATGAATAGAGCAGTGGGTTTCTGTCTCTCTCCAGGCTCAATCTGACACCGTGAAGAATATAAACCACTACTCTTTGTTCTATTTGGTCTACAAACACACGCACGCAGGCACACATCCACTATACAATTCTGCATTGTCATCTGGCATAATCGGGAGAACATTCATGTACTGTATATATCACCATGTATTTTGTTGGGTAGTACTATACTTATCTTTGAGAAGGATTGAAAATGATATTCATAAAAGGCGTGGACATGTTCACATGTTCATTCGCAAGACATGTTTCCGTTGGGGCAGTTAAGCAATATCAATAATATACATTTAAAAAGAGTCCTATCGAAGAGTCCTATCGAAGAGTCCTATCGAAGAGTCCTATCGAAGAGTCCTATCGAAGAGTCCTATCGAAGAGTCCTATTGAAGAGTCCTATTGAAGAGTCCTATCGAAGAGTCCTATCGAAGAGTCCTATCGCAGAGTCCTATCGAAGAGTCCTATCGAAGAGTCCTATCGAAGAGTCCTATCGAAGAGTCCTATCGAAGAGTCCTATCGAAGAGTCCTATCGAAGAGTCCTATCGAAGAGTCCTATCGAAGAGTCCTATCGAAGAGTCCTATCGAAGAGTCCTATCGCAGAGTCCTATCGAAGAGTCCTATCGAAGAGTCCTATCGAAGAGTCCTATCGAAGAGTCCTATCGAAGAGTCCTATCGAAGAGTCCTATCGAAGAGTCCTATCGAAGAGTCCTATCGCAGAGTCCTATCGAAGAGTCCTATCGAAGAGTCCTATCGAAGAGTCCTATCGAAGAGTCCTATTTGAAGAGTCCTATCGCAGAGTCCTATCGAAGAGTCCTATCGCAGAGTCCTATCGAAGAGTCCTATCGCAGAGTCCTATCGAAGAGTCCTATCGCAGAGTCCTATCGAAGAGTCCTATCGAAGAGTCCTATTGAAGAGTCCTATTGAAGAGTCCTATCGAAGAGTCCTATCGCAGAGTCCTATCGCAGAGTCCTATCGCAGAGTCCTATCGAAGAGTCCTATTTGAAGTCCTATCGCAGAGTCCTATCGAAGAGTCCTATCGAAGAGTCCTATCGAAGAGTCCTATCGAAGAGTCCTATCGAAGAGTCCTATCGAAGAGTCCTATCGAAGAGTCCTATCGAAGAGTCCTATCGAAGAGTCCTATCGAAGAGTCCTATCGAAGAGTCCTATCGAAGAGTCCTATCGAAGAGTCCTATCGAAGAGTCCTATCGCAGAGTCCTATCGAAGAGTCCTATCGCAGAGTCCTATCGAAGAGTCCTATCGCAGAGTCCTATTGAAGGGTCCTATTGAAGAGTCCTATCGCAGAGTCCTATCGCAGAGTCCTATTTGAAGTCCTATCGAAGAGTCCTATCGAAGAGTCCTATCGAAGAGTCCTATCGAAGAGTCCTATCGCAGAGTCCTATCGAAGAGTCCTATCGAAGAGTCCTATCCTATCGCAGAGTCCTATCCCATCGAAGAGTCCTATCGCAGAGTCCTATCGAAGAGTCCTATCGAAGAGTCCTATCGAAGAGTCCTATCGAAGAGTCCTATCGCAGAGTCCTATCGAAGAGTCCTATCGCAGAGTCCTATCGAAGAGTCCTATCGCAGAGTCCTATTGAAGGGTCCTATTGAAGAGTCCTATCGCAGAGTCCTATCGAAGAGTCCTATCGAAGAGTCCTATCGCAGAGTCCTATCGCAGAGTCCTATTGAAGGGTCCTATTGAAGAGTCCTATCGCAGAGTCCTATCGAAGATTCCTATTGAAGAGTCCTATTGAAGAGTCCTATCGCAGAGTCCTATTTGAAGTCCTATCGCAGAGTCCTATCGCAGAGTCCTATCGCAGAGTCCTATCGCAGAGTCCTATTGAAGAGTCCTATTGAAGAGTCCTATTGAAGAGTCCTATTGAAGAGTCCTATTGAAGAGTCCTATCGAAGAGTCCTATTGAAGAGTCCTATCGAAGAGTCCTATTGAAGAGTCCTATCGCAGAGTCCTATTGAAGAGTCCTATTGAAGAGTCCTATTGAAGAGTCCTATCGCAGAGTCCTATCTGGGATACTAGGTTGACCTCGGGTACCACTGAGTGTCCAGAGGCAGACACAGTGAAAAGAGGCAGATTGGTGTTTGAAATGCCATTGTCCCATCCATGTCCCCGGGCCAGTAGTGTGGAGAGGAGGAAGAGGGACTGCACATGCTCTTTTTCTATGTGTCTCTCTTTGTCTCTTTGTATCTATTTTGACACTCTCCTCCACTACTTGTGTGATGCTCATGCTATATCAAGCCTTGGGAGCTGGTCTCAGGGTCTCAGGCTGTGACACATGTGTACACACACACACACACGCGCACACACACACACACACACACCCCACCATCCGAAGACCCCCCCCCCCCTCTCCCCGTCACTGTGGCAAAGACGCCTGGCTCCCCTTTCATCTCCCCGTCATATTATTCTGCCGTTCCTGCTCTCTGTAAAACGATCGATATGATCTATAAGCGACATATACGAGAATAAAGGTTATTAACTACACACAGGGCTAATCTGGAGACGGATAAAACGGACCCCTCGGTATTGGATCCGACCTGAATCCCTAGGAGGTAGAAATTGTCCTGGATAAAATCCATTTGTAGCTGGTATATTTGGATATGGCTGTATTGATTTTTCAGTGGGGTCTGTGTAGGAGACTTTGTAGAAAGAAGGAACACTCATGGGTTTGCTGGGACTGTGTAGTGTGCATCTCAGTCCCTCTGTGGCCCCTTTCAATCAGGCTTCAGTTATCCTTAGTCATCCTTAGGCATATGAAACAGGAAACACACTCAAGTACACTTTAAAACACACTAAGATGAAGCAGTAAGACTTACTAGATCGTTCTGTCTTTTTCTGTATCTTGTCTGTCTCTGTCTTTGTCTCTCTCTCTCTCCATCCACTAGTATCTGTCTTCATATAATCCTCCCCTCTCCCCCGAACAATGTATTGTCCCTAACTGAACCTGCCTGTCCCTATCTGTCTCTCCAGAAGCAGATGATTGGAGTGAATTATATGTCTCCCCCAGCACAGTGACAAGATTTAAACACTGCCACTTTGTTTGACATTTCCAACGTGCAGCTACGGTATGCTTTCCATTTCAGACCAATTAAAGCCATTTTCATGCTTAAGCAAACATTTTTCTTCTGCTTCTCTTCTTTTTCTTTTTTTTGGGAGTCACCATGAACACAACAGTTACTGTAGATAGCAGCTGAGGCAAGTTGAGCTGGGCTCAGTGCATTCACATGGTAATTGCTGCCTGTTGAGTTTTCACAACAATATCCACCTCAATAAAAGAAATAACACAGATGAACATGTCAGTTTACACATTTTCTATTTTTTTTAAAAATATCCCGGCCTGTTTTCCTATAGTTTTGTTCAGTCAGTGTTGCTCATCCATTTATTTTCAATGCTTGTACGCTGCCATTACTCTCTGTCCAAAATAAAAGCATCAAATCTCTTCCCCCATCTGCCAGACACCCTTCTCTCTCTCTCTCCCTACACGGTTAGCTGACACACACACACACGCTGCTCGCACACGACGCCAAGACTGGATCCACTACTCACTCACAGTCCATCTGTTATTTCTCTCTTTTTCACGTTCTCATTCTCTCTCTCGTCTCTTGTCCCTCTTGTTTCTCTTTCTCTCTATATATCTCATCGATGTAAGTTAAACTGGCACATGCACTATATACAAAGCCTACATGTGTATTATTTTACTGTACTCACACCACACACACACACACACACACACACACACACACACACACACACACACACACACACACACAATATTGTGTTCTATCTGCTCTTCATCGCCCTGCATTTTATCAAGGGGAAAATCTTAATGATCATACATTATCTTCAACGAGCTCTGCTCAGTGTTTCGTGAAAGCATCATGGATCATGAAATGGTGAACAGGAGGGATGGAGGGATAGAGGTATAGATGGAAGAATGGGACAAGGTGAAAATAACGAATGAGAGAAATCTGTGACAGTCTCTCCTTGAAGGACTAAGAAGGAGAATCAGTGTATTTGGACAGCAGATCCCTGCCTGGCCCCGGTCTGTCTGAGAAACACCCACAGGAGAGATGAAGGGATGGATGGAGGGAGGGTTGGACGGATAGACAGGACAAGGTGAAAATAAAGGACAAGTGGACTCAGTCTTGTCCTGAAGAGTCTTTGGACAGCCTCTCCCCAGACTGGCCTCTGTCTTTATGAGAAACCCCCACAGGAAGAGAGCTGAGATTAGTTTGTGTCCAAGGCTACATCCCAAAATGGCACCATCTTCCCTTTATAGTGCACTGCTTTTGACTAGAACACTGTGTCTCTGGCATTCTGTTCCACTCTCCACCTCTCCCCTCTCTCTATCTGTCCCCTCTCTCAACCTCTCTTTCTCTTTACTCTCCACCTCTCTCCTCTCTCCTCTCTCCACCCCTCCTTTCTCCTTTCTCCAACTCTCCTCTTTACATATCTCTCCTCTCTCCTCTCTCCACCCCTCCTTTCTCCAATTCTCCACTTCTCCTCTCTCTACATCTCTCCTCTCTCCACCTCGCCACCTCTCATCTCTCTACATCTCTACTCTCCACCTCTCTTTCTCTCCTCCTCTCCTCTCTCCACCTCTCCTCTCTCCACCTCTCCTCTCTCCACTTTTCCTCTCTCTACATCTCTCTACTCTCCACCTCTCTCCTCTCTGCACCTCCCCTCTCTCCTCCTCTCCTCTCTCTACATCTCTCTACTCTCCACCTCTCTCCTCTCTGCACCTCCCCTCTCTCCTCCTCTCCTCTCTCCATCTCTCCTCTCTCTCTCCACCTCTCCCCTCTCTCTCTCCACCTCTTTCCTCTCTCCACTTCTCTCTCCAATTTCCACCTCTCTCTCTCCTCCTCTCCTCTCTCCACCTTTCCTCTCTCCACCTCTCCTCTCTCTCTCCCTCTATCTATCTGTATTCACCTCTCTCCTCTCTCTCTCCACCTCTTTCCTCTCTCCACTTCTCTCTCCAATCTCCACCTCTCTCTCTCTCCAATCTCCACCTCTCTCCTCTCCTCTCGGCTGGCAGCTTCCAGACCTCAGGTCGCTTCCAATTGTGTGTCTAATTGATTACTTCCCATGCAATTACTCCTGTGTCATACTCAATATTTCATTGCTTGGAGGAGGGCAAAAGGGAGTTTTTTGTAAGACGACATTCATATTGTTACATTTTTGAGCTCTCTAACGCAGTTTAGGAACAGCGTGTTAACACCAGCCCAGGGCCGGCGTCCGAACGAATCAGTTGGACGGGCATTTGATAGCAGGTGTACAATTTTTTAAAATGGGTTTCATAATAAAGACATGTAATATAACTGTAAAAATATATTACCTTTTAATAAACACAACCAGTCATGATGTTTTCATCTGATTGTCAAACAAATCACTTTAAAAAGTAGGAGACCTTTGCAGATTAGTCCAAAATAATTCCAGCATCCGAACAGTGCACTCTGCACCTGCAAATGTTCCTTCAATTCACAAGTGGCTGAAGCTAATTCACCTGAGAAAGCATCCGAGCGAGCGAAACAACACCCCTCCGTCGTACTAAACAGATGTAGGATCTTAATTTGATCACTCTTTTGTTGCTGAGAATTTGTGTAGGTTCTTGAGTTCTACAAACTTGTAGGGTATTTGAGGTTTCAAAAGGCTTCTAAAGTTTGTATTTTCATGTCAGATTTGTTTTGCCCTAATAGAAAATGTATCAACCCCTACAAAAATGTTTCATTAAAGACATTGCATATTGACATGCAATACTCCTTATGGCCAGACAGCATCAGATACATCAGATACATGGCACATAGTGAGACAGAGGGGCACTGCTTTGCTCGCTTGGATGCTTTATTTGAGAATGATGTGTATTTCTGTCTGCGTGTGTCTTGCTCAATTAAATGATCAGTATTTAAATATTTTCTTTGGATTGGCAAGGAGGTACGGTAGCGTGAGCCAGGGCCCCTAAGGCCCGCCCACAATGCTGGACCTCTCCAGTCAACACAAACATGGAGTGGTTTCACCCCTAGGTCTTAGGCAAGGAGCAAAGAGCCATTGTCTATAAGGTGACAATACTCAATGACAGTAGGTTTTTCTTTCTTGTGGTGGACATGAAATTATTAGCATGGCTGTGGTTGATATGATTAGCCATTGGGGCATACAGTACATTGACAGTGTGTAGGTTCTTGAGTTCTTCAATTTAAAGCAATAATAAATTGGCTGTGTCCCAATCTCTCCTTTTCTTCCGAAGTGTGCACTTGTTCACTTCCCTTCATGAATTTGAAATAAAATGATTGGTGTATGGAAACTCCCTCTAGCGCATGCCTACACCAATCCAATTCTTTGGAATTTGTGGGGAGTAGTGAACAAGTGGACACTTCAGTAGGAAGGAAAGGATTTGGATGCATAATTGTTTGGAAGAACATGGATTTTTCTCCAAGACAGCAGACTGAAAGAGTATGCATTGACACTGACACGCTTCTCACAATTGAGCATATTGTAGACTAATAATCCATCTGACAATAAGGGCTATTTAGTAACAACATGGCCAACAACACTTTATGCTTTAGTTTCTCCTGCTGTATTTTGCTTACTGGATCCACTTCTCTCATTAATGATCCTATGTGGGAATTGCATAAGCAAGAAATTGGAGAGTTTTATGAAATATTAATGTCCGACAACATAAAGGCCGCATTCTAAATGGAACCCTTCTGCCTATAGGGCACTTATTTTGACCGGATCCATCTGGGCCCTAGTCAAAGGTAGTGCACTACATAGGGGATATCCATTTGAGACACAAATAATGTTAAATCGTCAGCTTCAGAGGGAGCTGACCCGCCAGCCCTCAACAGAAAAAAGTAAAATTGAAAATAATGAAATGTGAGTTTAGTAAAAACAAATCTGTTTCCATCTTGAAGTAAATGGGATAATTAATTCTAAGTAAATTGGGCATTTAGGTCAAGTTTCTGCTTGAAACTCCCAGGTGGGGAAGTGGTCTTGCTCCTACTGCATCTAGTTCTAATATAATAAAACTGATATCTGAAACTACAGTACACTTCACAGAAACACCACCTCTCTTCAGTAGCATTTCTCTTCAATTTCTCTTCACTATCTGAAAGACTCTGAAACACTGTCTGAAACTTTCTCAGCTACCCTGAACATAACAATGAGTACAAAAGGAAGCATAATAATAAAATCCATGTAGCTTTTTCCTATTGCCTCTTCTTAGAGAACAAACAAGACACAAAGAACAAAATAAAAAATGTATAAAAAATTTCCAGGGCCTTCTTTATTTAACATCAAACTTTTGATAGCATGTTTAGGGTAAATCTGTTGGGTAATTACACTGAGATCAAATGGAGAGCACTAGAATTAATGCTAATACTGTATAGCGTTAGTTAGCTCGCTAGCCCCAGCTCAGCACTGCCTGGGCCCCATGGTGGAACCAGAGCCATTAATAATGGATTGGGTGTCATCATTAAGAAACTGAATGATTAAAACATATCTCCCAGCTTCAAGCGGCACTGCCCTTACTTCAAAAAGGCCTATGACATAGGCCTGTACAGTCCCTCTTGTTACAACTACGTTATATATTCAGATATAGAACTGTGCTTTTGCGACTATGTCATTTGGAGGGGGTTGTGTAGCAAATCACCACAAACATGCTATGGCATTAGAAGTGAGGGCTCCATGCTCCACCTTTTACTGCAGGGGGCTAAATTGGTAGTCTTAAACAAATCTACTTTGAAACAAAGATATCCACCTCACACACATGGTTATGGACTTAAAAACAGAAGACACCTACCTGTACCATGTCAGATATAAAGTTGACATGTATTCAATTTTGAGTTTGCATCCCAATATTATACTTTATATACATCACAGAAGACTGAAATATAACCAACTTGTCCCCCCCAAAAAATAATAATGCTATTAATGATGAACAAACTCAATATACTTTAAAATGACTAAAACCAGATGGAAACTGTGTAGAAATGACAATGGACCTACATTCATACAGTTTCTTGACTGTCCAGCTCACTAATAATCACCCAAATTAAAGCTAAGTCAGGGAGCAATAGAAAATTCCTAAAACGATGGATAGACAACTTTTTTTTGTTGCAAATTTTCCTTGCGGCCCTCCGGAACTCTTTGGAGACTGAATGCAGCCCCCAGGGCAAAATGAGTTTCACACCCCTGCCCTGCATTCCTATCTGGCTCTATTAGGAGCCAGTTGCTGATAATGAAGTCATGCGAGAAGTCTGCAGGGAACCATCATTACTACCTCTGACTGATCTGGGACCTGTTAGGACCTGTTAGGACCTGTTAGGTGGAGGGCAGATGAGAAGATGAAAGAGGGGGGCTCCTCTGACTTCTCCACCCGTAACCCATAAGTAAGCCTTGTGTGTGCATATGTACATTTGTACATGCGTAGGCTATGTAAATTGATAATTAAATTAAAGAGAGCAGGCTAGGAAACTAGAGCACTGTGCTGTTCCTGTGCTGTGCTGTGCTGTGCTGTGTTGTGCTGTGTTGTGCTGTGCTGTGCTGTGTTGTGCTGTGTTGTGCTGTGCTGTGTTGTGCTGTGTGCTGTGCTGTGTTGTGCTGTGCTGTGTTGTGCTGTGTTGTGCTGTGCTGTGCTGTGTTGTGCTGTGTTGTGTTGTGCTGTGCTGTGTTGTGCTGTGCTGTGTTGTGCTGTGCTGTGTTGTGCTGTGTTGTGTTGTGCTGTGTTGTGCTGTGTTGTGCTGTGTTGTGCTGTGCTGTGTTGTGTTGTGCTGTGTTGTGGTGCGCTGTGTTGTGCTGTGTTGTGCTGTGTTGTGCTGTGCTGTGTTGCTGTGCTGTGTTGTGCTGTGCTGTGTTGTGTTGTGTTGTGTTGTGCTGTGTTGTGTTGTGTTGTGCTGTGCTCTTCAGACACCAGGGTCTGAATAGTTCACAGCCCCAGCTCAAAGGGACTGAGGGGGCCAGCCTAAATGGACTAACTGATGAGCCCTAGTAGTGTGCCATACTGCACCCCATTCACTTTCATATGAAGGGTCACTAGAACATAGACAGAAGGCTGAGTAACCTCGTGCACCTTCAGTACCCACTGTCTGTCTATTGGCTCTCCAGTTGTCAGGGAATATTTTTGCATGGATTAGATAAACCAGACCAAAACAAAATGTTCCCTCATTAAAAGATCAAATGAGTATGCAAGGAATTTGAATGTCAATTAATCATCAAAACACATTATAGTCCTCCCTCCGGCTATGTTTTAGTTAGCTCTAAACCAGGCCAGTCCGTCACATTCTCAGCCTGGAGGACTATGGGTAAAACCAACATAAACAAAAACCTGACCTGACAACAAGAGACCTATGTTGCAGCGTCCACACTAACATACCATTTAGAATGTATCGAGCATGCATTTGAAGTGGTATACTAGTGTGGATATTGGAAAGTAGCCCAGTGTCATCCATTTTCACGATCAGGATTGTCTGCCCATACGGATGAAGTATCCTTTTTTAAACCCCTGTTGAAGGAGAACTTCCCTGCAATGCAGGAAATGTACAGTGTATTTGAGGTTTAAAAAGCCTTCTGAAGTTTCAACATGGAAATTTCAGACATGATTTTCCTTACTACAAAAATATCAACTTCTACAAAAGTTTAAATTAATTATAATCCACATAATAATTCACATTTCTTGTTGCTGCAGGATTGTTTTTCTGCTGTAGTAAACTTGCTCAAATTAAGATCCTACATCTGTACCATTCCCCTAAAGCTACTGTTCTACCTGCTTTCTAAAACAGGGTGGAGATTATAATTGAAGGCCTCTTTCATGTCCTCGTCCTTGTCCTCATCCTCGTCATCCTCTTCCTCCGCCTGCCTCATTCTCCCTCTTTCTCACCGTACCCACAATGTTATATATCTCTAATGGGAACACATCTCTCCCCAGATCCTGGAAGATGTTAGCTAGCCCTAATGGGAACACATCTCTCTCTCCCCAGACCCTGGAAGATGTTAGCTAGCCCTAATGGGAACACATCTCTCTCTCCCCAGACCCTGGAAGATGTTAGCTAGCCCTAATGGGAACACATCTCTCTCTCCCCAGACCCTGGAAGATGTTAGCTAGCCCTAATGGGAACACATCTCTTCCCAGACCCTGTAAGATGTTAGCTAGCCCTAATGGGAACACATCTCTCCCCAGACCCTGGAGGATGTTATCTAGCCCCAATGGGAACACATCTCTTCCCAGACCCTGGAAGATGTTAGCTAGCCCTAATGGGAACACATCTCTCCCCAGACCCTGGAAGATGTTAGCTAGCCCTAATGGGAACACATCTCTCCCCAGACCCTGGAAGATGTTAACTAGCCCTAATGGGAACGCATCTCTCCCCAGACCCTGGAAGATGTTAGCTAGCCCTAATGGGAACACATTTCATCATCGGAGCACATGGAAATGTTAATGAAACACTTTAGGGTTAAGCCAATTATTCCCGTTCCTGCCAATCACAGGCCTCTCATTTCTGAAATGTCAGTGGTGCCGTGGAGCAGGGGGGGAAAGGGAGAGGGCAAGTGAGGAGGAGCAAGAGCAGGAGTGGGGATATGATGGAATAATGAGGTTTTCTTGGTCAGGGAGGAAAGAGATGGAGAGAGGAGATAAGAAAGAGAAGAGATGGAGGGATGTGGGGGTGAGGAGAGAGAAGAGAGGGTTAAGTGGAGAGAGAGTCTGTGTGTGCATGGCAGTGTGTGTGTGACGAGAGAAGAGGTGTAAAAGAGGATAGACACAAAGGGTTCATGGTCCAACAGGGAAAGGTACTCATTGGGATGAGGAGCTTACATATGACCCCTGTATCAAAGGCCTTTTGTGGTATATCAGTGATTCCGTGAGAGACTGTATGTGTGTTTGTGTGAAATGTACGTGTATGAATGTGTCACTAAAGTGGATGTTTGTGTGAGAGTGTTTTGTATATACTACCTGTGAAAAGTTTTAGAACACCTACTCATTCAAGGGTTTTTCTTTATTTTGTACTATTTTCTACATTGTAGAATCATAGTGAAGACATCAAAACTATGAAATAACATAATAGAGTATGTAGTAACTAAAAAAAGTGTTTGAGATTCTTCAAATAGCTACCCTTTGCCTTGATGACAGCTTTGCACACTCTTGGCACTCTCTCAACCAGCTTCACCTGGAATGTGTTTCCAACAGTCTTAAAGGAGTTCTCACATATGCCATGCACTTGTTGGTTGCTTTTCTTTCACTCTGTGGTCCGACTCATCATCAATGCAAAGGGTGGCTATTTGAAGAATCTCAAATATAAAATATATTTCAATTTGTTTAACACTTTTTTTGGTTACTACATAAGCCCATATGTGTTATTTCATAGTTTTGATGTCTTCACTATTATTCTAAAATAGTAAAAAAAAAAAAAAAACTTGAATGAGTAGGTGTTCTAAAACGTTTGACCAGTAGTGTATATTGTAAATGTGTACTAAGTTACAACAATCACAACAGTACTGTCAGGAGCCTGAGTGTCACAACTGACTCAAACAGCATACAACTACCACTATCCTTCTAACACTCATTCTACCTCTATCCTTCTAACACTATCCTTCTACCACTATCCTTCTACCACTATCCTTCTACCACTGTCCTTCTACCTCTATCCTTCTACCACTATCCTTCTACCTCTATCCTTCTACCACTATCCTTCTAACACTATCCTTCTACCACTATCCTTCTACCACTGTTCTTCTACCACTGTCCTTCTACCACTATCCTATCCTTCTACCACTATCCACTATCCTTCTACCACTGTCCTTCTACCACTATCCCTTCTAACATCCTCTACCACTTCTTCTACCACTGTCCTTCTACCACTATCCTTCTAACACTCATTCTACCTCTATCCTTCTACCACTATCCTTCTACCACTATCCTTCTACCACTGTCCTTCTACCACTATCCTTCTACCACTGTCCTTCTACCACTATCCTTTTACCACTGTCCTTCTACCACTATCCTTCTACCACTATCCTTCTACCACTGTCCTTCTACCACTGTCCTTCTACCAGTATCCTTCTACCCCTATCCTTCTACCACTATCCTTCTACCACTGTCCTTCTACCACTGTCCTTCTACCACTATCTTTCTACCACTATCCTTCTACCACTATCCTTCTCAGCCCAGCACACTGTGAGAAACTAGAACAGTGTGGCCCTATGAGCCAGCTAGCTTCTCATCCCTTTCTCCCCTCACAGCATCACAGCTTTTCATTCATATTAATGCATTTATTTACTTGCCAGGCTAGCTGGGCCTTAGAGAAGTAGAGCAGATTGAGCAGACAGGCAGTGACAGGGGAAGGGGCTGGGACTGGGGATGGGACAGGGGAAGGGGCTGGGGCAGGGACTGGGGATGGGACAGGGGCTAGGACAGGGACAGGGGCTGGGACAATGATTGGTATTTAGCCTGACTAAGGTCCTGTCACAAGCTCCTCTGATTGGCCATTAAGGCTGTCAATCAGGTACCGGGTCACAGTCAGGTCTGATTGGAAAAGCAGCAACAGCTCTAAACAAAAACAAAGTGGCTTTGTGTTGGGCAGGCATTGTGTGTGGGCCTTAGAGGGCCTTGCCAGCCCTACCGTACCTCCTTTCCCGTCCCAAAAATATATACAAATATTGATCATTTATCTGACAGAGATACGTGCCGACAGAAAGATGCATCAATTGCAGTTAAATCATCAGAGCGAGCAAAACAGCGCCCTTCCTGTCTCAGTATGTGTAGACCATGTATTGGATGCTGTCTGGACCAAAATAGTATGGCATGTCATACTATTTCTGTCTAGACAGCATCAGATACATGGGCTACATTTAGAGGGGCATTTCTTCACTCTCTCGGATGCTTTCTCTGATGATATAAACTATACAGTATAAATACAGCACACAGCCATGCAATTTCCATAGACAAAACTGACAATAGAATGGCCTTCCTGAAGAGCTCAGTGACATTCAACGTGGCACCATCATTGTTTGGTGCCAGAGGAATGATGGTTTGGGGCTGTTTTTCATGTTTCGGGCTAGGCCCCTTAGTTCCAGTGAAGGGAAATCTTACAGTTACAGCCTATAATTACATTCTAGACAATTCTGTGCTTCCAACTTTGTGGCAACAGTTTGTGGAAGGCCCTTTCCTGTTTCAGCATGACAATGCCCTGTGCACAAAGTGATGTCCATACAAAATGGTTTCTCGAGATTGGTGTGGATGAACTTGACTGGCCTGCACAGAGCCCTGACCTCAACCTCATTGAACACCTTTGCCTGACCTCACTAATGCTCTTGAGGCTGAATGGAATCAAGTCCCTGCAGCAAGGTTCCAACAGCTAGTGGAAAGCCTTCCCAGAAGAGTGGTGGCTGTTATTGTAACAAAGAGGGGACCGACTCCATATTAATTCTCATGATTTTGGAATGAGATGTTCGACGAGCAGGTGTCCAAATACTTTTGTTCATGGTGTAGTTTCAGCAGAGAGTAAGAAACGAAGTGAGAGGGCTCACTCTCACCAAAATCTGTCTGGAATAAGCCCAATGCGTTTCTATGGGAATAATATGCAGACCTAAGCTTGTCGCCTACCTTCCCGCCTTTGGGACAAAGACTCCCATTGTTAGGGCGGAGACATGAGCATCTCGTGATTATATACAGAGTTCTGGTTTCAGCCTCTTGTATATTGGAAAGGAAAGTTTGCGGGTGTACAGTACACTGTTAGGATGCTGGATTATCCTAAAGTAAATTGATGTTTTGCCAAAATTAAATAACTACTCCTGTCTAAATAAAATAATTCAAAATACTTCACTACAGAGCAAGATTTAGTCACGGTGGATCGATCATTAGCTCTGAATTGTTTAAGTCACAAGTGTGTGTGGGAAGCTCACAATTTGTGTAGTGCATGTGGCAATAGGTCTAGCTGACTGAGTTGTGGCTGCTGCATTGGCCTATAGGCTATCTCTGAGTTCTATGCTCTCATTTCTTTAGCCGCCAATGGATCACAGTGTATCAATGTGTCCACATAGCAGAGGCTGGTGCTCTCGCCAGAGTTGAATTTGAACTTTTAATATTTATCATTTTACTTCAGATTTTTATGATTAATCACGTGACAATGGTTTTGAGAAATAAAAACGTTATTATTGAAATTAAAATGTTCCACAAAAATGTGCATATATAAATATTTATAACTGGCACGCAGATCGGTAAATGGTAGGATATATTGTAAGCTTCCCCAACATGAAACTGATGAGCTGCCTATGGTCTTTACTATTACAAGCACGTGCACACATAGGAGGTCCCGGGAAAAAACAGGCCCACCTATGGAAATCAAACGGGTCTGGCTCTGAGTGACCTGTTGTTGGCACGCACAAATTCATGAGCTAAATATGCACCACACACACACAAACACAAACACATTGCCACCATATACTGTAGCTCTGTAGCGCCAGTCCTCCCTGTGGTTAGGCTGAGCCAGGGTCATTGGTATGCAGGTGCAACGTGCTCTCGTTTAGCTGGGGTTTATTTCTCTGTGTCTGTTTGAGAGAGAGAGAGAGCCTCGTTCCAATGCTACTGGGAGCTGATCAGACATCAACGTTGATAAGCAAAGTGGCCCTCAGCAACAACAGTAATCCCTCCTCTGTCTCTGTTTCTCTCTCTGTCTTTCCCTTTCTCTTTTTCTCTCTGTTTCTGTTTTCTCTCTCTGGTTTTTCTCTCTGTGTAACTCTTTCCAGCTCTCATCTTTCTCTCTCTGTTTCTGTTTTCTCACTCTCTCTCTTTACTCTCTCATCCTCTACTCTCTTTCTCTCTCCCCTTTCTCACTTTGTTTTCTACCTTTAATTCCCTCCCTGGTTTTTCACATTTGCATCTCTGAATCTTTATACTTGTGTATGAATATTTTACTCTATGTTGTATTCTTGTATGAATAGTTATGCACAACCACCTGTACTCCTCACATTCACCTGGGAGCAAAGTGTATTCTTGGTTACACTAACTTCCCATCTCCCTCTAGCTATATAATGTATATCAATATATTCCATATAAACTCAGCAAAAAAAATAAACGTCCATTTTTTCAGTACCCTGTCTCTCAAAGATAATTCATAAAACTCCAAATAACTTCACAGATCTTCATTGTAAAGGGTTTAAACACTGTTTCCCATGCTTGTTCAATGAACCATAAACAGTTCATGAACATGCACCTGTGGAACGGTCGTTATGACACTAACAGCTTACAGACGGTAGGCAATTAAGGTCACAGTTATGAAAACTTAGGACACTAACGAGTCCTTTCTACTGACTCTGAAAAACATCAAAAGAAAGATGCCCAGGGTCCCTGCTCATCTGTGCTGAATGTGCCTTAGGCATGCTGCAAGGAGGCATGAGGACTGCAGATGTGGCCAGGGCAATAAATTGCAATGTCCGTACTGTGAGATGCCTAAGACAGCGCTACAGGGAGACAGGACAGACAGCTGATCGTACTCGCAGTGGCAGACCACACGTAACAACACCTGCACAGGATCGGTACATCCGAACATCACACCTGCGGGACAGGTACAGGATGGCAACAACAACTGCCCGAGTTACTCCAGGAACGCACAATCTCTCCATCAGTGCTCAGACTGTCCGCAATACGCTGTAAGGCAGGTCCTCACCGACATCACCGGCAACAATGTCGTCTATAGGCACAAACCCACCGTCGCTGGACCAGACTCGACTGGCAAAAAGTGCTCTTCACTGATGAGTCGCGGTTTTGTCTCACCAGGGGTACTGACTGTTACTTTTGATTTTGACCCCACCTTTGTTCAGGACCACATTATTCCATTTCTGTTTGTCACATGTCTGTGGAACTTGTTCAGTTTTTGTCTCAGTTGTTGAATCTTGTTATGTTCATACAAATAGTTACACATGTTAAGTTTGCTGAAAATAAACGCAGTTGACAGTGAGAGGACTTTTATTTTTTCGCTGAGTTTATCCCTCGTACACACTTCCACCACATAGTACTCATTGTGTGGTTCCATTTCTCTGTCCCTCTCCCTCCTCTGTCTGTGCCGTAAGGCAAAGATTATCAGGGCTTTATTGTGGCTTAAGTTCAAAATGAATGAAGATACATAGATGCACCGAGCTCTTCAGTACGGGACATTCTACTGCCAATGTTTTGTCTATGGAGATTGCATGGCTGTAAGCTCAGTTTTATACACCTGTCAGCAATAGCAGTGACCGAATCCACCAATTTGAATGATTTTCCTCATACCTTTTTTCAGTGAGTGTAGAATTATTAGAAATACAACCTATTTATCATTATGAGTTCAGTGGCAGAGACGCTACCCAGGAAAGGGTTAAATGTAGCTCATATACATAAATGTAGCCTCAGAAACAAAGTCCATGAGGTTAGTAATTTGCTAATCTTAGATAATATAAATATATTAGCCATTACTGAGAAAACAAGGAATACAAAGATATAACATGTATATAAAAGACAGGAATGTCTATGGGGGAGGTGTTGCTGTATATATTCAGAGCCATATTCCTGTAAAGCTCAGAGAGGATCTCATGACAAATGAAGGAGAAGTGCTGTGGTTGCATGTTCACCTGCCTCATCTGAAGCCTCTATCAAGGCATTATTGTGGCTTAAGTTTAAAATGAGTGAAGATACATACCCCCCCCCCCCCTTCCCCCCTCCCTTCCATTTTTCCCTTTAGTTTTTTCTCCCTCCCTCCCTCCCTTCCCTTTTTCCCCTTTAGTTTTTTCTCCCTCCCTCCCTTCCCTTTTTCCCCTTTAGTTTTTTCTCCCTCCCTCCCTTCCATTTTACCCTTTAGTTTTTTCTCCCTTCCCTTTTTCCCCTTTAGTTTTTTCTCCCTCCCTCCCTTCCCTTTTTCCCCTTTAGTTTTTTCTCCCTCCCTTCCCTTTTTCCCTTTAGTTTTTTCTCCCTCCCTCCCTTCCCTTTTTCCCCTTTAGTTTTTTCTCCCTCCCTCTCTTCCCTTTTCCCCTTTAGTTTTTTCTCCCTCCCTCCCTTCCCTTTTTCCCCTTTAGTTTTTTCTCCCTCCCTCCCTTCCCTTTTTCCCCTTTAGTTTTTTCTCCCTCCCTCCCTTCCCTTTTTCCCCTTTAGTTTTTTCTCCCTCCCTTTTTCCCTTTAGTTTTTTCTCCCTCCCTCCCTTCCCTTTTTCCCCTTTAGTTTTTTCTCCCTCCCTCCATTCCCTTTTCCCCTTTAGTTTTTTCTCCCTCCCTCCCTTCCCTTTTTCCCCTTTAGTTTTTTCTCCCTCCCTCCCTTCCATTTTACCCTTTAGTTTTTTCTCCCTTCCCTTTTTCCCCTTTAGTTTTTTCTCCCTCCATCCCTTCCTTTTTTCCCTTTAGTTTTTTCTCCCTCCCTCCCTTCCCTTTTTCCCCTTTAGTTTTTTCTCCCTCCCTCCCTTCCCTTTTTCCCCTTTAGTTTTTTCTCCCTCCCTCCCTTCCCTTTTTCCCCTTTAGTTTTTTCTCCCTCCCTCCCTTCCCTTTTCCCTTTTTCCCTCCTTTTAATTTAAGCAGATGCTCCCTGCTCAGGATAATTCCATAATCCTTTAATCTCTGCCATTTTTCATAGAAATTCATTGGAAACAATTGCATGATGGATGGGTGAAATTTAATCAGACAGCTTTGAACGACATTGCTACGTGCCATGGAGGAGAGGAGGAGAGACTGTTCCAGGGAAGGTGGCAGGAGAGGAGGAGAGACTGTTCCAGGCAAGGTGGCAGGAGAGGAGGAGAGACTGTTCCAGGCAAGGTGGCAGGCAGTGGCAGGAGAGGAGGAGAGACTGTTCCAGGCAAGGTGGCAGACAGTGGCAGGAGAGGAGGAGAGACTGTTCCAGGCAAGGTGGCAGGCAGTGGCAGGAGAGACTGTTCCAGGCAAGGTGGCAGACAGTGGCAGGAGAGGAGGAGAGACTGTTCCAGGCAAGGTGGCAGGCAGTGGCAGGAGAGACTGTTCCGGGCAAAGTGGCAGACAGTGGCAGGAGAGAGAAGGGTTGTGGCTGAATGACGCCCCTATGCTGTATGCACTTCCAACGGCTTACATTGTGTGTGTGTGTGTGTGTGTGTGTTACACAACACAATATTACTGGCTGGCTACTGCAGACGCCAAGGGAAATCAGGTCATGAGGAAGGAACACAAGAAAGGTACACAAAAACAAACTAACAAACAGTCAAACACACCAGGGTTGGGGTCAATTCAAATTGAAGGCAGTCAATTCAGGAAGTTATGTGAATAAAAAATGTAATAAATATTTGAAATAAATGTAGTTGAAAATATATGCTATTTTATAAATTATTGAATTGGAATGTATTTTTACTTCCTGAATTGACTGACTCCAATTCGAATTGACCCCATCCCCGAAACACACAAACAACAACCAGGCCTGATATACCACCCCAATGCTACAAATGTATCACTACTTCATCATCATCCCTTCTCCACTACCACTGCAATTTACCATCACTGCACCCAGAATAGCCAGCACTCCACCCAGACAGACCAGCACCTCACCCAGAGAGACCAGCACTCCACCCAGACAGACCATCTCCTCACCCAGAGAGACCAGCACTCCGCCCAGAGAGACCAGAACTCCGCCCAGAGAGACCAGCACTCCGCCCAGAGAGACCAGAACTCCGCCCAGAGAGACCAGCACTCCGCCCAGAGAGACCAGAACTGACAGGACAGCCCTGCACCATTGCACCATTGAGAACAACAGTCCAGCGATACAGCTATGCAGAAATGGCACAAAGAATAGAGCACCCTGCTACAGCCAAGCTAAACCAGATAAGGCATCGCTGATGAACATAATCTGCTAAAATTACTTCTTTGTTTTTATCAGAAATACACAACACGGTCAAAGATATGTGGACACCTGCTCGTCGAAAATCTCATTCCAAAATCATGGGCATTAGTATGGAGTTGGTCCCCGTTTTGCTGCTATAACAGCCTCCGCTCTTCTGGGAAGGCTTTCCACTAGATGTTGCAACATTCATGTGGGCACTTGCTTCCATTCATGCAAGAGGAGGCGCAGCTGGCCGCAGCAGCATTGAATGTGCCACCACAGATCCCAGCACTGGCTTGCCAGCCAGGCAGTATGCTGTCGTAATCGTGTCCACGATCCAGTGAGAGAGCCTCTGCTTTCCCAGGAGTCTCTCACCATAGCAGACAAAGAGCTGGTCTGTGTCACAGACTGTATCTGCTCCACATAGGCAGCCAGTGCCCTCACAGGGCACAGCATGCCGGAGGGAGGCCCAGAGTCCCCCACCACTGCCGGGGGCTCGTAAGCAGACAGGATAAAAGGGATGTTCACATGCCTGTCTGACAGAACCTTCGGGAGGAATGAAGGGTTGGGGCAGAGAGATATACTCCTCTCACCGGGGGCCTTCTGGTAGCATTCAGAACTTACCTGAAAGAGCATGGAGCTCACCCACCCTCTTCATGGAAGTAATCGCTACCAAGGAAGCCACTTTCATGAAGGCAGACTTCAACGGTTCGAAAGGGGGCTTTGCTAAAGCTGCCAAGACGACATCCAATACATAGCTGGACGCAGGCGATTAACAACCTTCATAAACCTGGAGACCAAGGGATGGCGCCCCACTGGCCTGTCCATCCACCCCACATGGCAGGCAAGGTGCCAATGAGAGGCTGAAGGGAACAACCATGAATTCGTAAGCTGTCCCTTTAAAAGCAAATCGGAGGTACTACCAATGAGCTGGGTGAACAGGAACATGGAAGTATGATTCCCTCAGATCCAGGGTCACAAACCACTGGTCCCTGGAGACAGCCTGCAACACACGGGCTTTGGACAGCATGTGGAACCTCAGTACCTTCAAGTACCCAGTGAGGTTTCGGAGGTCCAGCATTGGTCGAAACGCTCCATCTCTTTTTTGGACCACAGAACAAGTGGAGTAGAACCCACCTAGACATTCTGATGTCTCGATCCTGCTGATGGCACCCTTGTCCAGGAGTGAGGAGATCTCCAGCCGCAGGGTTTTCTTCTTCAGGGAGTTGGCAACCATGGTAACACAAAGGCCCCTGAAGGATGGGAGTCAGTACCCCTCGAGCATTGTGGACAACACCCAGTGGGCCTCCACACCCTTCTCCCACTTTGCCCGCTTGAGACCGAGAGAAGCGGCTTAGGCCAGGAAAGGGTGTGTCAGGGGTCCTGCCGGGGCCCGCCTCTCCTCTGGTGCCCCTGCCGGGGCGTCCCAGCATCAGTCGTGGGTTCCGCCCTATAATCTATAATCATGGAAGCTATCATGGTGTCCATGGTCGGGTACTCTTGGAGGCCAAGTGACTCTGCTCCCGCAACATAACTCCATGGTCCAGTCTCTGATGTGTGTCGGAAATGCCCCCTGGCAGAAGCCTGGCGGGAAGTCCTCGCGGGACAGCAGAGATGGGGACAGATGGAGAGTCATCACTGTCCACCAGTTTTATGTCCCCCAGAAACAGCCTATCACTGGCCAACAGGGAACAGCTGTTGTTTCCATCAAAGCTATCAACCTCCTGATGCAGGGCATGCAACCTCCGTTCAAGGTGGTCCTAGAGGTGTGACTCCTGCCCCTGTCCAGGACTGGCAGCAGATGGGCTCTGCCTGCGGTGGCTCTGGTCATGCTTTCTGGGAGGGGTACTAGGCCCAGTAGAGGGACTGACAGCTCGCTGGCGCACCACTCCTGAGGCAGGGAGCTCATCCCCAGCCTGAGCCTGAGCCTGGCTGACCCACTCGCTCATGGCCTCCAATTGCGCCAGGTGCAGGCATTCTGAGAACACCACACAAAACAGGCATCCAGTGGGGCGCTCCACTGACCTCTCTCCGCGTGGCTCAAACCCAGGCAGGACATTCACTAAGTATGCGTATCCCCAGGGGGATGCCACCATCACACCTGTCACAAAGGGAAGCTATAAGCTCAGCCAAGCCAACAATGTCACGGAGCAGGGGTCCGACGCCCTGGGAGAGCTTATGTCTTGACCCGCTTGGCGGAATAGGAACCGGTGAGGGATAAATGACCCAGTACCACTGCAATAAATCAAAGATCAATGTAGGAACAACAGGCAGACAAAAAAAACAGCAACCAGGTAATGGATTGATTTATTAGTTTTTTTTGTATTTGTTTTACGTCAGCTGCAATATTACCTAGCCAGTTTAATATCCAAGCAGTAAAAACAGCACCATATGATGGAGTAACTCCGTTAAGGAACTCAAAAGTTAATGTCTCAACGTAGTGGAAAGCCCACCATGATACTCTTACACTCTGCAGGGGAAAGAACAAGAAAAAAAACCTGCAGGGTAATTAGCAGAGAACCCACACCTGTGGTGCGGGGAGCAGCATGTTCAAGCAATTCACAACATTCACATAGAACAAGACAGTCGGCAAGTTGTGTAAGGTCAATTACAGTTTGTGGCAGCAAGAGCCAACATACTAATGGATGCACACGGAGTCGTAGTGTAACGCTAACGAATCACAAGTACGACAAACCACGGGCGGAAGATACAGATCAACCACGCGCAGCGAGTGGAGAAGTCAAGATGAAGGGCTGGCCATGTGGCCAGCTGCTCCAGGCTGCAAACAGCCAGTGAGTATACTTCCATGCAAAATATTACACTTACCAGTGACTTACCAAGCAAACTTTAGGAAGTTTGTACCTCAAACCATATGGACTACCACTGAGAAAATGAAAGTGAAAGTGTGTCA
The DNA here is from genome assembly GCF_034236695.1 of Oncorhynchus nerka. NCBI lineage: Eukaryota > Metazoa > Chordata > Actinopteri > Salmoniformes > Salmonidae > Oncorhynchus > Oncorhynchus nerka. The sequence goes on along the minus strand of NC_088396.1, from coordinate 35,611,805 downwards.
GCCATGGGGGTCTGTATATGGGTGTGGACCTCAGCCGTGACACTGGTGTACATGGGAGTAAATCTGTAAATCCTCATCTCGGATGTATCCCTCCGCTGTGGCGTGATACCAATATATCGGAGTGATCCATATAGTGAAACATAACAGCCCCAGACCATTATTCCTCCTCCACTAGGAGGAGGCATCCGCAAACCCAGATTTGTCCGTCATACTGCCAAATGGTGTGGCGTGATTCCACACTCCAGAGAACGCATTTCCACTGCTCCAGAGTCCAATGGCAGCGAGCTTTACACCACTCCAACCAAATCTTGGCATTGCGCATGGTGATCTTAGGCTTGTGTGCGGCTGCTTGGCCATGGAAACCCATTTCATGAAGACCCTGACGAGCAATTTTTGTGTTGTGCTGGCGTTGCATCCAGAGGCAGTTTGTAATGAAAAATTAATTGGTAATGAGTGTTGAGATCAGACCGTTTTTAATTGCTACACGCTTCAGCACTCAACGGCTCCTTTCTGTGAGCTTGTGTGGCCTACCACTTCGTGGCTGAGTCGTTGTTGCTCCTAGACATCTCCACTTCACAATAACAGAACTTACAGTTGACCGGGGCAGCTCTAGCAGGGCAGAAATTTGACGAACGGAATTGTTGGAAAGCTGGCACCCTATGACGGTACCACGTTGGAAGTAACTGAGCTCTTCAGTAAGGCCAATGTTTGTCTATGGAGATTGCATGGCGATGTGCTAGATTTGATACACCTGTCAGCAAAGGGTGTGGCTGACATAGCCAAATCCACTAATTTGAAGGGGTGTCCTTGTACTTCTGCCATGTATTTCAGTTTTAGATATGCTACCCAGGAAAGGGTTAATCTTAAATAATATTAATATATCAGCCATTTATGAGACTCACATAGACACTACCATTGACGAAACAACAGTAGGAATACAAGGATATAACATGTATATAAAAGACAGGAATGTCTATGGGGGAGGTGTTGCTGTATATATTCAGAGACATATTCTTGTAAAGCTTAGAGAGGATCTCATGACAAATAAGCTAGAAGTGCTGTGGTTGCAGGTTCACCTTCCTCATCTAAAGCTTCTTCTTTTATAGTGCTGCTATAGGCCACCAAGTGCAAACTGGCAGTATCTGGAGAATATTTGTGTGATGTTAGATAAGGTCTCTGATGCTAATGGAGAATTTTTCTTTCTTTGTGACCTGAACATTAACTGGTTATCATCTAGTTTTCCTCTCAAGAGGAAGCTTTTGCTGTGACTAATGCCTGTATCATGACCCAGGTATCACTCATCCAACTAGAGTGTATACCAATAGTGTTGGATCTGTGATATCCACTTGTATTGATCATATCTTCACTAATGCTACAGATCTTTGTTCCAAAGCCTTATCGGGTCCACTTGGCTGTAGTGGCCATAACATTGTGGCAATAACAAGGATAGTCAAAGTATCAGAGGAGAGATTATAAGAGATCATAGAAAATGTAGAAGATGTAAAAAATGTATGCTGTTCTGATTTGTATAAGGAGGAGAATTCGGATGTAGCACTTAGTGTATTTGTAAAATGATTCTTGCCAATTGTTGACAAACATGCACCTGTTAAGAAATTAACTGTGAGAACTGTTAGAGCCCCATGGATCGATTTATGAGTTGAAAAATGATATGGTTCAAAGAAATTATGCAAAAAGGTGGCAAACAAGTCAGGCTACTCAGCTGATTGGTGGACATACTGTCGATTTAGAAATGTTTTGAACAAACTTCACCAAAAACATATTATATTACCAAATCAAGAAAATTACATAAAAAACTGTGGGAAAATACTTTGGAGCGCCTTAAATGATATTATGAGCAGAAAACCCTATTAATATCCATTGTTCAATGAAGTTGATGGGTCATTTATAACAACACCTTTTGATAAAGCCAAACATTTCAATGACTATTTCATTGGTAAAGTGGACAAAGTGAGAAGTGAAATGATAACATAAAATAGTGAACCATCATAGTTGTGCATTGAAGTTCTACTAATGAAAGAGAAGGATTGCTGTTTTGAATTTGGTCAAGTTTGTGTGGAAGAGGTGGGAAAACGATTGCTATCCATCAATAATGATGAGCTACCCGGTACAGACAACCTAGATGAGAAACTATTGAAAATGGTAGCAGGCTATTGCCACTCCTATTTTCCTTGTCTTTAACCAAAGCCTTAAATGAGTGTGTGTGTCCACAGGCTTTGAAAGAAGTAATTCCACTGCCAAATAATAGTAAAGCACCCTTTGCTGGCTCTAACAGTCAACCAATCAGTTTGCTGCATGTTCTTATTAAACTGATGGAGAAAAATGTCTCAAAGATCAAATCCAATCAAAATCCAATCAAATCAAATGTATTTATATAGCCCTTCGTACATCAGCTGATATCTCAAAGTGCTGTACAGAAACCCAGCCTAAACCCCCAAACAGCAAGCAATGCAGGTGTAGAAGCACGGTGGCTAGGAAAAACTCCCTAGAAAGGCAAAACCTAGGAAGAAACCTAGAGAGGAACCAGGCTATGTGGGGTGGCCAGTCCTCTTCTGGCTGTGCCGGGTGGAGATTATAACAGAACATGGCCAAGATGTTCAAATGTTCATAAATGACCAGCATGGTCCAATAATAATAAGGCAGAACAGTTGAAACTGGAGCAGCAGCACGGCCAGGTGGACTGGGGACAGCAAGGAGTCATCATGTCAGGTAGTCCTGAGGCATGGTCCTAGGGCTCAGGTCCTCCGAGAGAGAGAAAGAAAGAGATAAAGAGAGAATTAGAGAGAACACACTTAAATTTACACAGGACACCGAATAGGACAGGAGAAGTACTCCAGATATAACAAACTGACCCTAGCCCCCCGACACATAAACTACTGCAGCATAAATACTGGAGGCTGAGACAGGAGGGGTCAGGAGACACTGTGGCCCCATCCGAGGACACTCCCGGACAGGGCCAAACAGGAAGGATATAACCCCACCCACTTTGCCAAAGCACAGCCCCCACACCACTAGAGGGATATCTTCAACCACCAACTTACCATCCTGAGACAAGGCTGAGTATAGCCCACAAAGATCTCCTCCACGGCACAACCCAAGGGGGGGTCGCCAACCCAGACAGGATGATCACATCAGTGACTCAACCCACTCAGGTGACGCACCCCTCCCAGGGACGGTATGAGAGAGCCCCAGTAAGCCAGTGACTCAGCCCCTGTAATAGGGTTAGAGGCAGAGAATCCCAGTGGAAAGAGGGGAACCGGCCAGGCAGAGACAGCAAGGGTGGTTCGTTGCTCCAGAGCCTTTCCGTTCACCTTCCCACTCCTGGGCCAGACTACACTCAATCATATGACCCACTGAAGAGATGAGTCTTCAGTAAAGACTTAAAGGTTGAGACCGAGTTTGCGTCTCTGACATGGGTAGGCAGACCGTTCCATAAAAATGGAGCTCTATAGGAGAAAGCCCTGCCTCCAGCTGTTTGCTTAGAAATTCTAGGGACAATTAGGAGGCCTGCGTCTTGTGACCGTAGCGTACGTGTAGGTATGTACGGCAGGACCAAATCAGAGAGATAGGTAGGAGCAAGCCCATGTAATGCTTTGTAGGTTAGCAGTAAAACCTTGAAATCAGCCCTTGCTTTGACAGGAAGCCAGTGTAGGGAGGCTAGCACTGGAGTAATATGATAATTTTTTGGGGTTCTAGTCAGGATTCTAGCGGCCGTATTTAGCACTAACTGAAGTTTATTTAGTGCTTTATCCGGGTAGCCGGAAAGTAGAGCATTGCAGTAGTCTAACCTAGAAGTGACAAAAGCATGGATTAATTTTTCTGCATAATTTTTGGACAGAAAGTTTCTGATTTTTGCAATGTTACGTAGATGGAAAAAAAAGATAACTACTGACTTTCAGAATGCGTATAGGGAAGGGCACTCAATTTGTACTGCACTTACTCAGATGACTCAGATGACTGGCTAAAATAAATAATAATACGATGATAGTTGGAGCTGTATTGTTAGGTTTTCATGTCATTGATCACAATTTGTTATTGAAAAAAGCCACTTGTTCTGTCTTTACATCACCTGCCATCACATGGTTGGAGAGTTACTTACCCAATAGAACCCAGAAAGTGTTCTTCAATGGAAGCTTCTTTAACATCAGATATGTACAGTGCGGTATCCCTTAGGGCAGTTGCCTTGGGCCGTTACCCTTTTCTATTTTACAAATGATTTGCCACTTGTCTTACAAGAAGCTAAAATGACTATATATGCTGATGATTGCACACTCTACACATCAGCACCTACAGCCAGGGAGCTCACTGAGACTCTTAGCAAGGAGTTACAGTCAGTGTTAGAATCAGTAATTAACAATAAATTGGTCTTAGATACATATTAACCAAAATCATTGTATTTGGTTAAAAGCATTATCTTAGACTTAAACCTCAACGGGAGTTTTGCGTAAAGGGTTTGACCATTGAAGAAGTTGAACTCCTTGTAGTAACATTGGATGGTCAATTATCATGGTCAAGTCAAATTGACAAAATTGTTGTGAAGATGGGGAGACCCAAAGCTACCCAGTGGCTTCCCTGTTTCATCTATTGCTGTTCACTGGACCCTATGATCACTTGGCTACATAGCTGATGCCTGTTGCACTGTTCATTAATCACTGTACTCCATTTTGTTTATTTTTTTGTTTATCTGTCGGCCCCAGCCTCGAACTCAGGCCCTGTGTGTAGCTAACTGACCCTCTATGCCCATTCATCGCCATTTTACCTGTTGTTGTTGTTATCTTAGCTGATTAGCTAGCTCTCCCAACCAATCACTTCTGTAACCGAAAAAGTTTTGGTTTCATGCATGTTAACATCAGAAGCCTCCTCCCTAAGTTTGTTTTACTCAATTCTTTAGCACACTCCGCCAACCCTGATGTTCTTGCCGTGTCTGAATCCTGGTTTTGGAAGGCCACCAAAAGTTATGAGATTTCCATCCCCAACTACAGCATTTTCCGTCAAGATAGAACGGCCAAAGGGGGAGACGCCTCCCAGGGATCACTAACAGGTTAAACGCTAGCAAAAACTAAATGCATACTTTTCAACCGATCGCTGCCCACAACGGCCCACTCGACTAGCATCACTACTCTGACTGGAACGAATTGCAAAAATCGCTGAAGGTGGAGACTTGTATTTCTCTCACTAACTTTAAACATCAGCTCTCTGTGCAACTAACCGATCGCTGCACCTGTACATAGCCATCTGTAAATAGCCCATCCAAGCTACCTACCTCATCCCCATATTGTTTTTATTTACTTTTTGCTCTTTTGCACACCAGTATTTCTACTTGCACATCTTCTGCACATCCATCACTCCAGTGTTATTTGCTAAATTGTAATTACTTCGCTACTATGGCCTATTTATTGCCTTACCTCCTCACGCCATTTGCACACAATGTATATAGACTTTCTTTTTTTCTATTGTTTTATTGACTGTACGTTTGTTTATCCCATGTGTAACTCTGTGTTGTTGTTTGTGTCGCACTGCTTTGCTTTATCTTGGCCAGGTCACAATTGTAAATGATAACTTGTTCTCAACTAGACTACCTGGTTAAATAAAGGTTAAATAAAAAAAATAAAAACAAGTCATATTGACAGTTGTTGTGAAGATGGGGAGAAGTTATCATGGTCAAGTCATATTGATAAATGTTGTTGATGGGGAGAAGTTATCATGGTCAAGTCATATTGATAAATGTTGTTGTGGAGATGGGGAGAAGTTATCATGGTCAAGTCATATTGATAAATGTTGTTGTGGAGATGGGGAGAAGTTATCATGGTCAAGTCATATTGATAAATGTTGTTGTGAAGATGGGGAGAAGTTATCATGGTCAAGTCATATTGATAAATGTTGTTGTGAAGATGGGGAGAAGTTATCATGGTCAAGACATATTGATAAATGTTGTTGTGAACATGGGGAGAAGTTATCATGGTCAAGTCATATTGATAAATGTTGTTGTGAAGATGGGGAGAAGTTATCATGGTCAAGTCGTATTGATAAATGTTGTTGTGAAGATGGGGAGAAGTTATCATGGTCAAGACATATTGATAAATGTTGTTGTGAACATGGGGAGAAGTTATCATGGTCAAGACATATTGATAAATGTTGTTGTGAAGATGGGGAGAAGTTATCATGGTCAAGACATATTGATAAATGTTGTTGTGAAGATGGGGAGAAGTTATCATGGTCAAGTCATATTGATAAATGTTGTTGTGAACATGGGGAGAAGTTATCATGGTCAAGACATATTGATAAATGTTGTTGTGAACATGGGGAGAAGTTATCATGGTCAAGACATATTGATAAATGTTGTTGTGAACATGGGGAGAGGTATGTCTGTTATAATAAGATGCTCTGTGTTTTTGACAGAAAGATCAACTGTACTTGTTCAGACTCTGATTTTGTCCCATCTTTATTATTGGTCAGGTGTAGAAAAGAAAGGCCCAGAAAAGTTGTTTTACAGTGCCTCTCCTCTTTCGAAATACCTAATTTACCTGTACTGTATATTAGAATATGAATATGTATATATGAATAGTGTGTGTCTTTCCAATGTGTATATATGAATTGTGTTTCTCTATTTTTATCCAATGTAAAAAACACAATTTTAAATTTCACTGCATAGGACCGAATCCAGGTGGTGGGTCACATTTGTTGATACCTTTTTTTATCAACGTCATCCTTGCGGGAGGATCTAAAGTAGATGTATTTCTATGTGGCTGCAGTCTTTTATTTATTGCCAATGTAATTTGTTTTCAAGTGCTGTTATGGGGTCGAGTTCTTGTTTTTCCAACCAGACTGTCCCTTTTCTCCAGGACACAAATGACTCATTGTGAACCAGGAAACCGACCTTGATCCGTTTAAATGGAATGAAATACGAATTATCTGTTAGCATTCATGTGCGGCTGCATTTTAAAGGCCTCCCTATTCCCTATATTGTGCACTTCTTTAGACCAGAGCTTATGGTGCTCAGGATAATCCCGGGTCAATTGTAGTGCACTATAAAGGGAAGGTGCCATTTGGGATGCAGATAGGGTTTTCTAAGGCTTGAGATTGTAGTCCACCATCCATCCTCATAATAAAATGAAATATGATTTTATTATGATGATCACGTGATGGTCATGTGACATTCTATCCTGTTGTGGTCCCTCAGGCGGGAATGTCAGTAGCACTGTGGTGTTATAAACTTGCGTTTCTGCGTCATTTCGCCTCCGCTCACGGTGACCCCATGCGCAGTAACACACCAGAGCCTGAGCACAGCTGCACATCCAGAAAAACACCTCATTCTCTCCTATTCCCTCTCTCCTATTCTCTCTCTCTCTCTCTCTCTCTCCTATTCTCTCTCTCTCTCTCTCTCTCTCTCTCTCTCTCTCTCTCTCTCTCTCTCTCTCTCTCTCTCTCTCTCTCTCTCAATTCAATTCATGGGGCTTTTCTCATCTCTCTCTCTTTCTCTTTAGCTCTTTCTTTCTCTCTCTCCTCCCCTATCTCTCTCATCTCTCTCTCTCTCTACTCCCCCCTCTCTCTCTCTCTATATATATATATATCTATATATCACCCTCCCTCTCTCTGACCCCTCATACCCCATCTCTCTCTCCACTCCCTCTCTCGCTCTCTCTCTCTCCTCCTCTCCTCTACTTTTCTTCAGTGAACCTCTCGTAAAGTGTTTTATGTAGTAGAGTTAATGCAGTTGTTATTTTCAGGTCGCTAGTTAAATACATAAAAGTGTAATTACTTGTGAATGGTTCCCTGGCTGTATTTCACTCTGTCCCAGTGTTAACAGCATTGAAATACCACCCCCATTCCTATAGGAGATTTATGTAGGGTCCTCTTCCCCCTGACCTTGTGTTAAGATATGGTATAAATGGGGTAAATTAACTACCTAACTACTCAAGATAAGACCCAGATGCAGACAGCTAGAGTCCCAGATGTCTTTTGACCCAAACAGGGGGCAGGCAAAAGACAGGTCAAAGGCAGGCAGAGGTCTGTAATCCAGGGCAGAGTCAATAAGGTACAGAGCAGCAGGCAGGCTCGGGGTCAGGACAGGCAGAGGTTCCTAAATGGGTCAGAGTTAAGCAGGTACAGAAAGGCAGGCAGGCAGGCTCAGGGTCAGGGCAGGCAGAATGGCCAGATTTGGGGAAACTATGGAACAGAACTTGAGAAAGCAGGGAGACGGGAAAACACGCTGGTAAGACATGACAAGACGAACTGGCAACAGACAGAGAATACAGGTATAAATACACTGGGGATAATGAGGAAGATGGATGACACTTGGAGGGGGGTGGAGACAAGCGCAAAGACAGGTGAAACAGATCAGGGTGTGACAGCATATTCTGTTTCCTTTTTTAGGTGATGAGTGTTTATTACTCAGATTTATAACATGTTGTTAATCTAATATATACCATTGTGTCTTGTTGGGATCTTGTAGCATGTTTTATAATATAGAATTCATATGGATATTTGTATACATTTGCTACCGACAGATTTATGTACTGTAGTGTTTTTTCTAAGGAACATTAACCTTTTGTCCTTTGAAAACATGCTCAGTTCATAAATATAAGGTCATATGGTCAAAGGTTAGTGATGTCACAGCCCTCAACCTCAGAGTGCACAGGTATAGGGTGAAGTTGCCCCTAGATGCTGATCTTGGCTCAGTTTAGCATTTTCCCATTAGGAGTTGGGGGGGGCTGATCCTCGATCTGTACCTAGGGAAAACTTCACCCTGGATCCAATATAGCTCACTACCTCAAAGAAGAATAGGATGCCATTGAAGCCCTGACCCTGTCTGGACACACTGAGTGAGACATAGAAATACAATCACACAATATTTACTTAAATGAAAATTGTGCATTCTAGTAATTATATTTCTACAGAGTGAGACCGTATCAGCTGTATTAGCATGCATATTAGGTAAGGTATGGAAGCTATAGCCGGGCTGGGCGAGTGGGTCGGGAAGTTTAACTGTACTGGCATGCATACAAAGTGACACACACACACATACCTGGGCTGTGCAGTGGGCACCATGCCTCTGATTCATGGGTAGCCAGCTGTCTGCAGTGGGCACAGGGCACCCTACCACCTCTACTGAGTGCCACAGAGACTCACCATAGCTGGCAGCTGTCTAGCGTCGGCATCGGGCTATGGGCACCACCTCCATAGCACACCACAGAGGCTCTCCCTGCAGCACGTTAGGGGGTACTGGGCACCACCTCCTCTACTGTGTGCCACAAAGACACACCCTGGCCTGGCCTGTAGCAGCTGTCTGCCTCTGGTTGGGTTAGTAGATAGTTACTTGAATTGTTACTGAGTCTGTATATAATCTTTAGAGCATCTGCAGATGGAATATCCAAGTGTTACCGGAAATCCTACATGAGCTCTTACAAGAAAAACACCATTAGAATAGCAATACATTTCAGAACAAGTGTGATTGTTGCAAGTGGGATATACCATAGAAAGGATCACTTGTAAATAAATAAGAATACTACTGTAAATCCCTTGTCGAAATACTGGGGAAAGTTAAATCCAGATGACGCATGTATATGTCTTTTCTTTAGCCACTACGTCCTCACTTGGAATATAGATTAGTATGTGGTCTCATCAGTGGAGGCTGCGGCGGGGAGGACAGCTCATAATAATGTCTGGAACGGAGCAAATGGAATGGCATCTAACACTTGGAAATCATGTGTTCCATGAATTTGATTCCATTCCAGCTATTCCACTCCAGCCATTACCACGAGCATGTTCCCCAATTAAGGTGCCACCAACCTCCTGTGGGTAACGTCTAGTTTTAGTGGTTGTATTAGAATGATGTCACATCTAGTTGTCACAATGGTGGTTGTATTAGTGTTCTTGGCACAGTTCTGTAAGCGCTCTGTGGTTTTGTTTCCAACAATGTTCCCAACAATGGTTATAAACTGAAAATGACATTAGGTTTCGAACTGTCCCGTTCCTCCTCCACTCCGGTACAATGGCAGTATAGTTCTCAAGCCTTCCTACATCGTCTCTCACCAATTTAGATCATTTATGACCAAGCCAAGGTCTTCCTGTGTAGATAAGCATTCTAGCCAGTCTGACAATAAGTTAATTCGTTTCTACCAAGGAACAGACAGTCATTGTTCTAATTCTTGATTATAATTACACACATATTCAGTACTAGGATTAAAAGAAAATTCATACATCTATACAGTAACATAATAGTATTCTGATTAGTCAGTCCTGATTGAAATGTATACATAATTAGTCATTATTGATAAAAATCCCTTAACACCTAGCCAGTCTCCAGACCTGAACCCAATAGAAAATCTTTGGAGGGAGCTGAAAGTCCATATTGCCCAGCGACAGCCCCGAAACCTGAAGGATCTGGAGAAGGTCTGTATGGAGGAGTGGGCCAAAAGCCCTGCTGCCGTGTGTGCAAACCTGGTCAAGAACTACAGGAAACGTATGATCTCTGTAATTGCAAACAAAGGTCTCTGTACAAAATATTAAGTTCTGCTTTTCTGCTTTTTATTTTTTATATTTTTTATTTATTTCACCTTTATTTAACCAGGTAGGCTAGTTGAGAACACGTTCTCATTTACAACTGCGACCTGGCCAAGATAAAGCATAGCAGTGTGACAACAACACAGAGTTACACATGGAGTAAACAATAAACAAGTCAATAACACAGTAGAAAAAAAGAAAAAAAAGAGAGTTTATATACATTGTGTGCAAAAGGCATGAGGAGGTAGGCGAATAATTACAATTTAGCAGATTAACACTGGAGTGATCAGATGGTCATGTGCAGGTGGAGATACTGGTGTGCAAAAGAGCAGAAAAGTAAATAAATAGAAACAGTATGGGGATGGGCTATTTACCAATGGACTATGTACAGCTTCAGCGATCGGTTAGCTGCTCAGATAGCAGATGTTTAAAGTTGGTGAGGGAGATAAAAGTCTCCAACTTCAGCGATTTTTGCAATTCGTTCCCGTCACAGGCAGCAGAGAACTGGAAGGAAAGGTGGCCAAATGAGATGTTGGCTTTAGGGATGATCAGTGAGATACACCTGCTGGAGCGCGTGCTACGGGTGGGTGTTGCCATCGTGACCAGTGAACTGAGATAAGGCGGAGCTTTACCTAGCATGGACTTATCATAAGTATCAAATACTTATGTCATGCAATAAAATGCAAATTAATTACTTAAAATCATACAATGTGATTTTCTGGATTTTTGTATTAGATTCCGTGTCTAACAGTTGAAGTGTACCTATGATAGAAATTACAGACCTCTACATGCTTTGTAAGTAGAAAAACCTGCAAAATTGGCAGTGTATCAAATACTTGTTCTCCCCACTGTATTATAGACTGGGTTAGGGAGAGGTTAAAAATGTCTGTGAATACACTTGCCAGCTGGTCAGTGCATGCTCTGAGTACTCAACCTGGTAATCCATCTGGCCCTGCAATCCTCTGAATGTTAACCTGTTTAAAGGTCTTACTCACATCGGCTACGGAGAGCGTGATCACACAGTCACACAGTCTGGAACAGTTGGTGCTCTCTTTCATGGTTCAGTGTTGCTTGCCTCGAAGCGAGCAGGCTTTTAGGTCGTCTGGTAGCCTCAAATCACTGGGCAGTTTATGGCTGGGTTTCCCTTTGTAATAGTTTGCAAGACCTGCTACAGCCGAAGTGCATCAGAGCTGGTGTAGTAGAATTCAATCTTGGTCCTGTATTGATGCTTTGCCTGTTTGATGGTTGTCACGCCCTGACCTTAGAGATCCTTATTATTCTCTATGTTTGGTTAGGTCAGGGTGTGACTCGGGTGGGAAAGTCTATGTTTTCTATTTCTTTGTTTGTGGCCTAGTGTGGTTCCCAATCAGAGGTAGCTAGCTGTCTATCGTTGTCTCTGATTGGGGATCATATATAAGTTGTCCTTTTCCTTTTGGGCTTTGTGGTATCTTGTTTTCTGTTTAGTGTTTTTGCCTGACAGAACTGTGTGCTTTCGTTTTTGCCTTTTGTTATTTTGCTTGAGTGTTTTTTAATATTAAAATTATGAACACTTTAGACCTGAGCCAACTCCCCGTGCTTACTGGGGGGAGCGTGTGACCGGTCAGGCACCGTGTTATGCGGTGATGCGCACTGTGTCTCCAGTGCGCAGTGCCGTGCTAGAGTGGGCATTCAGCCAGGACGGATTGTGTCGGCTCAGTGCTGCTGGTCTCCGCTGCGTCTCTTCGGCCCAGGATATCCCGCGCCAGCTCTGTGCACTGTATCCTCAGTTCGCCAGCACAACCCAGTGCGGCCTGTGCCAGCTCCCCGCACTTGCCGTGCTACAGGGGGTATTCAGTATTTAGCCAGGACGCGTTGTGCCAGCACTACGCTCCAGACCCCCAGTGCGCCTCCAAGGCCCAGTATATCCTGCGCCGGCTCTATGCACTATGCCTCCAGTGCGCCTTCATAGCCCAGTGCGTCCTGTGCCAGCTCTCCACACTCACCGAGCTAAAGTGGGTATCCAGCCAGGACACGTTGTGGCAGCTCCCCGCACCACGCTTCCAGTACGTCTCCTCAGTCCGGTGAGACCTGCTCCGGCTCCACGTACAAAGCTTGCAGTGATGATCCAAGGCACGAAGCCTGCAGTGATGATACATGGCACGAAGCCTGCAGTGACGATCCAGGGAAAGGAGCCTCCAGCGACGGTACCCAGTCCGTAGCCCCCAACGATGGTCCCCAGTCCGGAGCCTCCAGCGACAGTCCCCAGTCTGGAGCCTGCATCGACGGACCCCAATACGGAGCCTCCAGCGACGGTTTCCAGTCCGGAGCATCCAGCGATGATCTACAGGCCGGAGGTCCCGGCGACGATCCCTGCACCAGAGGCGACACCAAAGTGGGGGGAGCCTCAAGCGGAGCGGGATCTGCGTCCCACACCAGAGCCCCCACCAAGAGTAGATGCCCACCCGGACCCTCCCCTATCTACAGGTTTGCAGCCGGAGTCCGCACCTTTGGGGGGGTACTGTCACGCCCTGACCTTAGAGATCCTTATTATTCTTTGTGTTTGGTTAGGTCAGGGTGTTTCTCGGGTGGGAAAGTCTATCTTTTCTATTTCTTTGTTTTTGGCCGTGTGTGGTTCCCAATCAGAGGCAGCTGTCTATCGTTGTCTCTGATTGGGGATCATATATAAATTCTCATTTTCCTTTTGAGTTTTGTGGGATCTTGTTTTCTGTTTTTGCCTGACAGATCTGTGTGCTTTCGTTTTGGCCTTTTGTTATTTTGTTTGAGTATTTTTGAATATCAAAATCATGAACACTTTCCACGCTGCATCTTGGTCCACTTTTCATTCAACAAGCAAGAGCCGTTACAATGGTTCGTCTGAGGGAGAAGCAGGATTTTGTACAAAGGTCCCGATTAGTGTTCCGCCCCTAGAAAGTGTCAGCTCTAGACTTTAGCTCAGTGTGGATGTTGTCCATGGATTCTGGTTGGGATATATGCGTACTGTCACTGTGGGGACAACATCGTGAATGCACTTATTGACGAAGCCGGTGACTGAACCCGGAACATATTCCATTCTATGCAAGCAAAACAGTGGCTTAGCATTCACTTAATCTGACCACTTTTGTATTGAGGCATCTGGTCTCCAGTGCGTCTCCTTGGGCCAGGATACATGGCACCAACCCTACACACGGTGTCCCCGGTTCGCCAGCACAGCCCAGTGCAGTCTGTTCCACCTCGGCGCACTGGCCTGGCGACGGGGAGTATCCAGCCAAGTAGGGTTTCTTTTTTTATTTGACCTTTATTTAACTAGGCAAGTCAGTTAAGAACAAATTCTTATTTTCAATGACGGCCAAGGAACAGTGGGTTAACTGCCTGTTCAGGGGCAGAACGACAGATTTGTACCTTGTGAGGTCAGAGATTTGAACTTGCAAGCTTCCGGTTACTAGTCCAATGCTCTAACCACTAGGCTACCCTGAGTCCCAGGGTTGTGCAGGCTCGGTACTCGAGACCTCCAGTGCGCCTCCACGGTCTATCCGGTGCCTCTTCCATGCACTATGCCTCCGGTGGAAGACCCACACACCAGGCTCTCTCTCCATTTCCTTCCTCCAGGTGCTCCCTCCTGTCCAGCGCTGCCAGAGTCTCCCGTCTGTCCTGAGCTGCCAGAGTCTCCCGTCTGTCCTGAGCTACCAGAGTCTTCCGTCTGTCCTGAGCTACCAGAGTCTCCCGTCTGTCCTGAGCTGCCAGAGGCTCCCGCCTGTCCTGAGCTGCCAGAGGCTCCCGCCTGTCCTGAGCTGCCAGAGTCTCCTGTCTGTCCTGAGCTGCCATTTGGGGCCCGCTGCTAGGGTCCCCAGTCCGAGGTCGGCGGCGAGGGTCGCCGCTCTAAAGGCACCACGGAGGCTGGTAAGGAAGCAGACAAAGACTATGGTAGAGTGGGGACCACGTCCCGCGCCCGAGCCGCCACCGTGGACAGACGCAAACCCAGACCCTCCCCTATAGGTTCAGGTTTTGCAGGTTTTTTTTTTTGCGGTTTTCCGGAGTCCGCACCTTTGGGGGGGGGGGAGTACTGTCACATTCTGACCTTAGTTCCTTTGTGATGTCTTTGTTTTAGTATGGTCAGGGCGTGAGTTGGGTGGGCAGTCTATGTTCTTTTTTCTATGATTTGATATTTCTGTGTTTGGCCTGGTATGGTCCTCAATCAGAGGCAGCTGTCAATCGTTGTCCCTGATTGAAAACCAGACTTAGGCAGCTTGTTTTCACCCTTGAGTTGTGGGTGATTATTTGCTGTTTAGTGTGTTTTGCACCTGACAGAGCTGTTTCGGTTTTGCTTTTTTTGTTTCTTTGTTTGATAGTGTTCAGTTTAAATAAATAACATGAACAGGTACCACGCTGCGCTTTGGTCCTCACCTTCTTCCACCGACAACCGTTACACCTTTATTTAACCAGGTAGGCTAGTTGAGAACAAATTCTAATTTGTAACTGCGACCTGGCCAAGATAAAGCAGTTTGACACATACAACAACACAAAGTTACACATGGAATAAACAAACATACAATCAATAATACAGTAGAAAAATCTATATACAGCATGTGCAAATGAGGTAGGATAAGAGAGGTAAGGCAATAAATAGGCCATGGTGGCGAAGTAAGTACAATACAGCAATTAAACACTGGAATGGTAGATGTGCAGAAGATGAATGTGCAAGTAGAGATAATGGGGTGCAAAGGAGCAAGATAAATAGATAAATACAGTATGGGGATGAGGTAGATTGGATGTGCTATTAAGAGAAGAGATATGTACATGTGCAGTGATCTGTGGGATGCTCTGACAGCTGGTGCTTAAAGCTAGTGAAGGAGGTAAGAGTCTCCAGCTTCAGAGATTTTTGCAGTTCGTTCCAGTCATTGGCAGCAGAAAACTGGAAGGAGAGGCGGCCAAAGGAAGAATTGGCTTTGGGGGTGACCAGTGAGACACACCTGCTGGAGCACGTGCTATGGGTTGGTGCTGCTATGGTGACCAGTGAGCTGAGATAAGGTTAGGCTTTTCCTAGCAGAGACTTGTAGATGACCTGGAGCCAGTGGGTTTGGCGATGAGTATGAAGCGAGGGCCAGCCAACGAGCGCATACAGGTCGCAGTGGTGGGTGGTATATGGGACTTTAGTGACAAAACGGATGGCACTGTGATATACTGCATCCAATTTGTTGAGCAGAGTGTTGGAGGCTATTTTGTACAGTGGGGAGAACAAGTATTTGATACACTGACGATTTTGCAGGTTTTCCTACTTACAAAGCATGTAGAGGTCTGTAATTTTTATCATAGGTACACTTCAACTGTGAGAGATGGAATCTAAAAAAAATCCAGAAAATCACATTGTATGATTTTTAAGTAATTCATTTGCATTTTATTGCATGACATAAGTATTTGATACATCAGAAAAGCATAACTTAATATTTGGTACAGAAACCTTTGTTTGCAATTACAGAGATCATATGTTTCCTGTAGGTCTTGACCAGGTTTGCACTCACTGCAGCTCCAGATCCTTCAGGTTTCGGGGCTGTCGCTGGGCAATACGGACTTTCAGCTCCCTCCAAAGATTGTATATTGGGTTCAGGTCTGGAGACTGGCTAGGCCACTACAGGACCTTGAGATGCTTCTTACGGAGCCACTCATTAGTTGCCCTGGCTGTGTGTTTTGGGTCGTTGTCATGCTGGAAGACTCAGCCACGACCCATCTTCAATGCTCTTACTGAGGGAAGGAGGTTGTTGGCCAAGATCTCGCGATGCATGGCCCAAAAGCATCCCCAAAGAATGATGTTTTCATCTACATGCTTCACGGTTGGGATGGTGTTCTTGGGGTTGAACTCATCCTTCTTCTTCCTCCAAACACGGCGAGTGGAGTTTAGACCAAAAAGCTCTATTTTTGTCTCATCAGACCACATGACCTTCTCCCATTCCTCCTCTGGATCATCAAGATGGTCATTGGCAAACTTCAGACGGGCCTGGACATGCGCTGGCTTGAGCAGGGGGACCTTGCGTGTGCTGTGGGATTTTAATCCATGACGGCGTAGTGTGTAACTAATGGTTTTCTTTGAGACTGTGGTCCCAGCTCTCTTCAGGTCATTGACCAGGTCCTGCCGTGTAGTTCTGGGCTGATCCCTCACCTTCCTCATGATCATTGATGCCCCATGAGGTGAGATCTTGCATGGAGCCCCAGACCGAGGGTGATTGGGGCGGCAGGGTAGCCTAGTGGTTAGAGCATTGGACTAGTAACCGAAAGGTTGCAAGTTCAAATCCCCGAGCTGACAAGGTACAAAATCTGCCGTTCTGCCCCTGAACAGGCAGTTAACCCACTGTTCCTAGGCCGTCATTGAAGTCAAGAAATGAGAGCACCTGGGGAGTAGGAGTGGAGCTAGGCACTGCAGGTCCTGGATTAACCTCTAATGTAGATTAACCTCTACATTACTCGAGGAACAGAGGAGAAGTAGGATAAGGGTACGGCTAAAGGCTATAAGAACTGGCCGTCTAGCACGTTCGGAACAGAGAGTATAAGGAGCAGGTTTCTGGGCACGATAGCATAGATTCAAGGCATAATGTACAGACAAATGTATGGTAGGAAGAGAGTACATTGGAGATAAACCTAGGCATTTAGTATTGCACAAGAATGATACATTTATGGATTTTTTTCAAGGTATTGTTTTCTCTTTGTTCATTTATCATGTTAAGACTTTCACATAACAATAATGGAGGGAATTTGTGGTGTATGAGGCAGGTTTGGACACACACACACACGTGCACACACACACACACACGCACGCACACACACACACGTGCACACACACACACACACGCACACACACACACGTGCACACACACACACACACGCACACACACACACGTGCACACACACACACACACGCACGCACACACACAAGCACACACACACACGCACACACACAAGCACACACACACACACACACACACACACACACACACACACACACACACAGACATACACACACGGTCTTGTACAGCTAACCTTGTGGGGACACAGAATTCAGTCCCCATTCAAAATCCTATTTTCCATTACCTGTAACCCTAAACCTATCCCTAACCCGTACTCTTACCCTCGCCTTAACCCTAACCTTAACCCAAAAACCTAACCTTAACCCTAACCATAAACCTATCCCTAGCCCCTAACCCTAACCCTAAAACCTAAAACTAACCTTAGCTCCAAACCCTATCCCTTATTGTAATTCTAGCACTCATTTTAACCTTAACCCTAAACCCTCTAGAAAAAGCATTTCACCTTGTAGGGAATAACAAAATGTCCCCAGTTGGTGAACTGTTTGTTAGTTTACCATTATTGTGGGGACTTCATGTCCACACACACACCCACACTAGAATGACCTCACATTAAACATACATGTAGAGCTTCTGCGCTGAATGATCTTCACCTTATAATTTTATTAGATAGCACAATAACAACAAGATAATGATTTGCATCCTTTCTAAAGAGGACATTAATGCCTTTTCCAATTCCAACTACTCGATCCGCACGAGCCAAGTTTCATATCTGCCTCCCAGAGTTAATACAATTCATCGCCACTCTGCAATTAAAAAACAGAAGGAGCATTTACCCCTTGGAATAATTGGCTGCATACATTTGTTCTGCTTTCTTACATTTCTTATTATTTTCCTCCGATGGTCTGCTTTGAATGGAGGGAGTAGGGGAGGGAGATGTGGGAGGAAGGGAGGGAGGCTGAAGAGATGTTTTGCCATACCATTGTAGTGTAAAGATGTGTGTGTGTGTGTGGTTGGCTCAGGGGAACAGGCATAGCTGGGAACACAGGCTCAGTGAATTGGCTAATTAAGAGTCCATTCTCAACCCACTAAACAATCAACAGAGGCCTCCGCTACAAGCTGCACACACACACACACACACACACACACACACACACACACACACACACATACACAGAGGTGTAGTGTGCACCGTTAGATATGAGAAAACACCAACATACACCAACTTCCAGCAACTACCAGCACAGTGTGTAGCAGGCCATGGTATGTACTGTAATCAAAAGCACACAGTATACTGTGTATGAGAGTTAGGACTGTTTTCTTTTACAGTACTTCTGTTGGTATGTTTTGTCTTTAGATTCGATTATATTAGATTGAGTTTATTATGTACAGGGACACAGATGTAGTTGTAGGTTACAGTCTCAATGAGACAAAATGTTGATAGTAACAATAATAATAATAGTAATAACAATAATATACACATTTACTACTGTAGCAATGATAAATTACCATTGGGTGGTGGGGGCAGGGGAAGAGTCCATTGGGGAATGTTCGTGGGGGAGCAGCAGGGGGGGAAGTGAATGGAAGAGTAATATACAGTATACATATTTACTCTATAACAATGATAATTGTCCATTGTGGGGTGGGTGGGTGAACGGTAATTGTTTTTTGGGGGGTACAATATACATAAGGGGAGCAGCAAGGAGGGAGGGGGGGTGCCCTGATGCTCCTGTACTGCCCACGTCTGAGTGAAGGAAGCAGGGAGAACAGGCTATGGCTAGGGTGGCTTGGGTCCTTGATTATCTTTTTGGCCTTCCTGCAAAACCTGGTGTTGTAGGTGTCCTGGAAGGCAGGCAGTGTGCACCCAATGGTGCGTTCGGCTAAGCCCACCACCCTCTGTAGAGCCTTTTGGTCCGCAGCGGTGGAGTTGCCCTACCAGGACGTGATGCAGCCTGACAGTGGTGCTCCTGTAGAAAGAACACTGTGTGGGCCATCTGGGAAAGGTTGCATTTCTTCAGCATCCTGAGGTTGAAGTGTTGCTGACGTGCCTTCTTCACCACGGTGTCCGTGTGGTTTGACCATTTCAGCTTCTCGGCTATGTGCACGAGGAGGATCTTGCCGTTTTTGACCATCTGCAAGGCGGCCTCGTTGATGATGATGGGGGCGTGCCCAGCCTGGTTTCTCCTGAAGTCCACTTCCAGCGCCTTTGTTTTGCTGTTGAGGGAGATGTTGTTTACCAGGCTCCATGCCATCAGAGTGCCTACCTCATCCCTGTTGGCCATCTCGTGGTTGTTGGTAATCAGGCGTACTATTGTGGTGTCTCAACGAACTTAATAATGGAGTTGGAACTGTGTGAGGACACGTAATCATGGGTATACAGGGAGTACAGGATGGGACTGAGGACGCACCCATGTGAGGCCCCAGTGTTGAGAATCATTGTAGAGGAGGTAACTTTGCCTACCTTCACCACCTGCGGGCGGCCCGTCAGGAAGTTCAGGACCCAATTGCAGAGGGAGGAGTTCAGTCCCAGGGCCATGAGCTTTGTGGTGAGCTTAGAGGGCACTATGGTATTTAAGGCCGAGCTGTAGTCAATGAGCAGCATCCTCACATATGCATTACTTTTGTCCAGGTGGGTGAGGGCACTGTGTAGTGCAATGGCAATTGCATCGCCTGTGGATCTGTCAGGGCGGTAGGCGAATTGGAGAGGGTCGAGTGTGTCAGGGAGGGAGGAGGTGGTGTAGTTTTTGACTAGCCTCTTAAAGCACTTCATGATGACAGCGGTAAGTGCTAGTCATTCAGTTTAGTTACTTTCCCTTTCCTGGGCACGGGGATAATAGTGGACATCTTGAAGCAGGTTGGGGTAGTGGCCTGAGCTAGAAAGAGTTTAAAAATGTTTGAAAACACAAGAGCCAGCTGGTCTGCACATACTCTGAAGGCGAGGCTAGGGATTCTGTCTGGGCCGGCAGCCTTGCGAAGGGTTAACACGCTTGGATGAGTTACATACGTCCTCCATGGAGACCGTAAGTACATAGCCCTTGTCATTGTGCACAAAGCGTGAGAAAAGTAGGGTGCCTGCTTTAAAAAAAATCTGTGATTGTTAGGAGCCTCTGCCATATATACACCTTGTATCTGACGCGCTGAATTGCTCCTCCATTGATTGGACCAACATTGTGCGGACTTGACCACTGGAACTTCCCTCTTGAGTATTTGATTTTAGGCGGGGATAAACATAATGGCATCATTGTCAGATTTACCAAAAGGAGGATGGGAGATAGCCTTATACCTGTGTCTAAATGTCATGTAGCAATGGTCAAGTGCTGAATTTCCACGAGTAGGACTGTCAATGTGTTAGTAATAATTTGGGAGCAAGTACCTCAAATTACCTTTGTAAAACTCCCCCACAACAATGAACGCTGCCTCCAGGTATACAGTCTCCAGTTTGTTCATTGTCCAATGAAGATCTTTGAGAGCATTTTTGGTGTACACAGCCATGGCGATAATCCCTGAGAACTATCTTGGAAGGTAAAAAGGGTGATATTTGATAACCAACTATTCCAAGTGGGAAAGCAGTAGCTCGCAAGTTCCTGTATGTTTCACCCGTCATAATGTTGTTGGTCATAAAACAGAGCCCACCACTTTTGATCTTCCAGAGAAAGCTTGCTTCCTGTCCGCTCAAAAGACGTTTAAAGCCGCTGGTTGTATATAAATCGTTTGATTGTTGGGGGAGAGACAAGTCTCAGAAAAATAGTATGTTGCAGAATCTGATTTCCCTCTGGAAGGAGATCCTCGCTCTGAGTTCGTCAAGTTTATTAATTGGACATTGGCGAGAAGTATGCTTGGTAATGGAGGACGGGTCACCCGGCACCTTAATCTCACTAAGACCCCGCCATGTCTGCCTCTCCGTTGGTGTCTCTGCTTCCTACTCTGTGGTTGGACTCTCAGGAAGCCCGAAGTCTCACCGAAATGGCTAGCCCATTGTTACGCCGTCTCCGGGAATTCGGGAAGTTCGGGTGGACGGTGAGTAAGTTATTAATTTTCCAATAGTTCTGCCCGGGTGTATGAAGTATTGCTGAAACTAACTGATTAAGAAAATGTGTAAGGGATTTCTTCCATTGACGGAGAGGCGGACCAAAGCGCAGCGTGGTTGTTTTGATTCATGTTTTAATAAATCACTTCACATGAACAAACTAACAAAAACAAGAAACGTGAAAACCCAAAACAGCCCTATCTGGTGCAAAACACAGAGACAGGAACAATCACCCACAAACACACAGTGAAACCCAGGCTACCTAAGTATGATTCTCAATCAGAGACAACTAATGACACCTGCCTCTGATTGAGAACCATACTAGGCCCGAAACATAGAAATACCCAAATCATAGAAAAACAAACATAGACTGCCCACCCCAACTCACACCCTGACCATACTAAATAATGACAAAACAAAGGAAATAAAGGTCAGAACGTGACAAAATGAGAGAAGAAAACTACAAAAAAAACACAATGTTTTAAACTGCGATGTTTAGTAGGGGCTCAAAGCAAGGCGCCATCTGTCTGCACCACCATTAATTATGAATTCTCTCCATGAACGATTAGTTAGAAAATAACCTAAAACATGTTTTTTTTTACTGGTATCTATTCTATCTGGTCTGTGGCTGCTCTGGTTTCTGTTCTTCATCCCCTAGGGGTTAGCTGTATTATCCTTAATGTTATAGTTGAGTGCCTGTTTGGAGGATACAGGGTGAATAGATACCATTTCGCCTACCAAATGGAACCTTATTCCCTGGTCAAAAAAAGTGCACTATATAGGGAACAGGGTGCTTAACAGCCTCCAGACCTCTTTAATCAATGCCGATACGCTAGCTGCTATTACAGTCTGTTCAAGGTAACAATTTCAAGGTAGCAATTTTTCATCAAGGGTTATTGTGTGTGCTGTCGCGTTGTTGCTACAAGCAATTCTAGCTGCATCTTATATCGCGCTGCACATTAGTTGCCAAAGCTAGCTAGCAGATATACCTTTTAAGTTACTGGCTATCTTTTTGAAAAGAGCGTCTAACCCTTCAATCTCCTAGAGTGGCCTCAACACTGATTCTGGAATTTTATAGAATCAGAAAATGGTAGTGAATATTTTGCATTTCGGCAATACACAGAAAAAGAAGTAATTGATGCCTTACTTGCTATACCTAGAAATCCTCAGGGGCTGACCAACTGGAGCAGGGTCTGCTCAAGTGTGCTACCCTCCTCATTGCTAGCTCTGTAACCCATATCTCTAACATTGTTATCAGGAAATATTCCAAAAGTATGGAAAAGCGCTGATGTGCTGCCACTCCTTAAGGGCGGGATAGTATTGATCTGGATCATTATCGTCCCATCTCCAGGTTTCCATATCTAGCCAAGATTCTCAAATATCTGGTAAATAAGCAACTTCTGAGCATGGTATGTTGACTATAAATAAATCTAGGTTTAGGCTAGTGCACAGCACTATCACAGCTACCACGTTAGTTGTTAATGATATTGTCAATGCTTTAGACACTAAAATGAACTGTGCTGCCTTGTTTGTGGACCTGTGAAAAGCATTTGATATTGTTAATCATGCTATTTTATTGAACAAGTTGTCCTCGATTGGCCTGGGCTCTGACGCCTGCACTTGGTTTCATGATTATCTTAATGACAGAACTCAGGCCATCGTGATTGATCGGGTTAAGTCTGCATTTCTTGAAGTGCATAAAGGTGTTATGCAGGGGTTGATACTAGAACCTGTTCTTTTCACAATTTATAGAAATGCTATTATATATTACATATAGAAATGCTATTAATCTGTTAAAAATGGTAAATTTCATTGATATGCGGATGATACTATTGCCCCGACAGCTGACCTGTCTGTGACAAGGCTACATTCTGATTTAAAACTTGTGCTTAATACTGGCAAAACTAACCACATGTTGTTTTCAAGCTCTTGTAAGATTGTCTCAGAGGGATTGCATCTTCTCACGTTGGATGGTACTATAATTGAACCGGTCCTTGCAAACACATATTTTGGTATTTTACAATGATTTATCTTTTAAAAAACATATAAATGAGCTTGTTATTAAGAAACTAAGATCTAAAGTGTGCTTGTTTTTTTTTTTACAAAAACAGATCTTGTCTCTCTCTCTAGTCAGCAGGAAGCAGATTGTGCAGTCAACCTTTCTACCTGCTCTTGATTATGATGATACTATTTATCAAACTGCAGCTGCCTCTACTCTTAAACCCCTGGATGCCATTACTCATCACTGAATTCTTTACCAAATGGTTGGCTGGACCTTTTTGAAGTCACATGGATCACATCATTATTTTTGTTTACAAGGCCCTCCTTGTAAAGCTTCAGACACCTAACTTCACTGTTAAGATTTCAAATGAAAAGTTATCAAACCCGTTCACAGAGTTGTTTAACTCCAGAGACTCTTTTAGTTAGATAAGTTAGATAAGTCATGCTTTAGTTTTCTTGCTCTATATGTTTGAAATGATCTCCAAAATACATTTTGAATAGATGCGTTGGGGTCCCTAGGGCAGTTCAGGCAGTGGACAGAGGAATTTTATAATGAAGAGTGTGTTTGTTTTGGTTCACTACGTTTTGTGTATATTGTGTATATTTGTTTTTGAATGTGCAATATGCGTTAAGCTGTATTTTATTTGTTTGTATTATATTTTATAGTGCCTTCGGAAAGTATTTTTGTGGAGAGTCCCTGTAATCCTAGATTCAGATCATTCAGGCGAGAAAAAGTGAAAACTATGGTCAGTAAAGAAAACTTCAAACTCGTCTCTCAATTTAAAAAAATGTATCAATACTTTTCCCCTTGATAACCAGTGCACTTCTGTATGTTGTAAAAGCGTTAAATTGTCGCTTCCCATATCATTGCATAATGCATAAAATACCCGAGAGTTCAGGGGTCTTGCTGTTAACCATTTTCACTGTAGTGTCCAAAACATATTTCAAGCTGTCAGGCATTCCCTTGGCAGCAAGAGCCTCTTGGTGGATGCTGCAGTGTACCCAACTGGTGTCGGGAACAACTGCTTGCACACACATTACCACTCCACTATGTCTCCCTGTCATGGCTTTTGAGCCATCAGTACAGATACCAACATGAGCAGCAGCTATGTTTGGCTACAGACAGACCGTTAGTGGAATTCCCGCGTGAGAGTAACGGTTAATCAAATCAAATCAAAGTTTATTTGGCACATGCGCCGAATACAACAGGTGTAGACCTTACAGTGAAATGCTTACTTACAGGCTCTAACCAATAGTGCAAAAAAGGTATTAGGTGAACAATAGGTAGGTAAAGAAATATAACAACAGTAAAATGACAGGCTATATTCAGTAGCGAGGCTATAAAAGTAGCGAAGCTACATACAGTCAGGCTGATTGAGGTAGTATGTTCATGTAGATATGGTTAAAGTGACTATGCATATATGATGAACAGTGAGTAGTAGGAGCGTAAAAGAGCGGGTTGGCGGGTGGATGTGATTGGATGTTAATTATTTGACCAGGCTACCTGTATTTTTCATAGTGTTATTATTTAGCTGAACACTAGATGGTTTAATTTAACTTTTGGCTGTGAAACGATGCTACTCAGGTGAGAGAAAAAACTCAAATTGTATAGCACCTTTGAAAAATATAAATGGACTGCTTGAAAATGTGAGGGTAAAAACATCTTTAAAAAACAAACAAACAAAAAAATATATCATTTTTCACATTTTAATTTGGCGCACCCCCAATGGCCTTGCGAGTACGCGTGCCCCAGTTTGGGGAATACCTACCTTACAGTCTTATTCTAAAATTGCTTAAATCGTTTGTTTCCCTCATCAATCTACACACTATACCCCATAATGACAAAGCAAAAACACGTTTTTAGACATTTTAACAGATATCGAGTTGTAGAAACATCTCAAGGATGATCAATGGAAACCGGATTTATTTTATTTTATTTAATACATTGTTGTCATTTGGGGACAATTGAACTGTGGAAATGTATTACCTTTTAACAATAATTACCACAATTATATTTTTAGGGGGTCTTAATGTTGTGGCAACAATCGGATACTGGTGATGTTCTTACCAAGCTTTTACCTCTCTGGTTTTCTTTGTTGTGAACCACATTCCTCCTATCTCAAAGGCCCCATGTGTACCTCATGTTTAAAAACTAGGGAATCTGAATCACTGAGCAGAGCCTGAACACGCAGAGAATATCATCCATGCTCAAAGAGACAAGTCAACCATGTGCACAAATGCACAGACACACATACACACACCACATTGCCTCTCCTCTTGTCCATAAGAACACATTGGGGGCCAGGGAAGTCATGCTGAGGTTTTGTGCTGTGTTTGTTTGGTAGTATTTATATGTCCCTTGCACGGCCCAGTTTGCCTATGAGCAGCGGTTGCTCCTTCCTCCTCTGTGCTGTGAGTGCCACACACACGCAAACACACACACACACGCACGCACGCACGCATGCATGCACGCACACACGCACACACACACACACGCACGCACGCACGCACACACGCGCGCACACACACGCACGCACACACGCACGCACACACGCACGCACGCACGCACACACACACACACACGCACACACACACACACACACACACACGCACGCACGCACACACACACACAGACACACACGTACCCTAGCGGAACATCCCTCCCTCCCATCCCTCCCATAGCGTGGCTGAGAATTAATTTCCGTGATGAGCGCCAGGTTCCATCCCTCCCATAGAGAGAAGCAGAAAACATATTAACACCACCTCCAATCATCTGTGGAGTATGCTTTAATCAGGCTGCTACGGGTACTGCTAGGTTTTACACACACACACACACACACACACACACACACACACACACACACACACACACACACACACACACACACACACACACACTCTGCTACGGGGCTTCTGCCAGCCATAGGGGTTATGAATACTGCTCATCTGTTTCAACCGTACATCACTGATCTGCTTGTGGGGAGATCAAGATAGACTCCCCCATCACACACTGACACACACACAATTGTGGAGAGAGGGAAAGCCAGCTCTGTAAATAATGCTAATCTTCTAGCAACAAGCTGGGGTTTTATTTCGTTTTTTATTCGGCTGGAGTCTGGATTAGGTCTGACAAGGACTTTCTTTGAGAATAGTCTATAATAGGATGAGAATAATCGGGGCTGCCCTCTGTTAACCAATCAGAGAACACAATATTGCACTGTGAGAATGGAAGTTAGTGGGGGTGAAAAGAAGAGACTGGTTGGATCGCCTCCAGCCCCAGTAAACTCTCTGATCCGAGGTGGACAGTATGATCAATATTAGAAGATGGGCTGAATCCCAAATTGCAACCTATTCCCTTTATTGCACTTCTTTTGACCAGGGCCCATAGTGAATAGGTTCCATTTGGGACTCAGCCAGGATATAATCTCATCCTCTCCTCCCTCCCCTGATGAAATATGAAATTACAAACGTGTTACTGTCGTTGTCTCTCTCGCTCTCTCTCTAGCTGGCTGGGGGTTCAAATCCAGGCTGGATGGATTTAGTTTCATGGGGGGGTAACATAGTTATTTCCTATGTTTATGTCTGCTGCGGTGTGTTTGTGTGTCTGTGCGTGCAAGTGTGTGTGTGTGTATCTGCGTGGCATGTCTGTGTGTGTCTGTTGGTATGAGGAAGAAGAGAGAGGAAAAACAACAAAACTAGATTATGGTTAATAATAACAGCAATAAGACAAGGATTTGTCTGCCTGACCTTCTAAAAACCTCATCCATCAAATATATCTGGTGGAGGATGGAGGAGTCAGGGCTGAGGTCTCCGTTAGCTGTTTCTCTCATATCTAATGGTGCACACTACACCTCTGTGTGTGTGTGTGTGTGTGTGTGTGTGTGTGTGTGTTGTGTGTGTGTGTGTGCGTGCCTCCATGCGTGTGTCCATGTGTGTGCGTGCATCTTTTTGTTCATGGGTCAGGACTTTGTCCTGATGTGTTTCTCTGTGTTTTCTCCTATCCCACAGAGATCCTACAAGGCGGTGTGTATGTCGACCAGAATAAGTTCCTGTGCCATGCAGACACCATCCACTGGCAAGATATCGTCAAGAACGCCCGCGTCAGCCCTCTGGTGGTGCCCACCAATAGCAGTGTTACATGTGAGTAGCTCATCAATGAAAGAGAAGGAAACATCTACTGACTTAAATAATTATGTTGCCTTTTTACTGGATGGTTTTCACAAGAACAGAAAGAGATATACAGGGGGATATACAGGGGGATATACAGGGGGATATACAGCGGAGGATATACAAAGGGGGATATACAGGGGGATATACAGAGGAGGATATACAGGGGGTATACAGGGGAGATATACAGGGGGATATACAGCGGAGGATATACAGGGGAGATATACAGGGAGATATACAGGGGAGATATACAGGGGGATATACAGAGGAGGATATACAGGAGAGATATACAGGGGGATATACAGAGGAGGATATACAGCGGAGGATATACAGGGGGGATATATAGGTGGATATACAGGGAGGATATACAGGGGGATATACAGGGGGATATATAGGTGGATATACAGGGAGGATATACAGGGGGTATTCAGGGGGATATACAGGGGGATATACAGGGGGATATACAGGGAGGATATACAGGGGGATAAACAGGGGGATAAACAGGGGGATATACAGGGAGATAAACAGGGGGATATACAGGGGGATATACAGGGGGATATACAAGGGAGATATACAGCGGAGGATATACAGCGGAGGATATACAGGGGGATATATAGGTGGATATACAGGGAGGATATACAGGGGGATAAACAGGGGGATATACAGGGGAGATATACAGGGGAGATATACAGGGGGATATACAGGGGGATAAACAGGGGGATATACAGGGGGATATACAGGGGGATATATAGGTGGATATACAGGGAGGATATACAGGGGTGATAAACAGGGGGATATACAGGGGGATATACAGGGGAGATAAACAGGGGGATATACAGGGGGATATACAGGGGGATATACAGGGAGATATACAGGGGGATATACAGCGGAGGATATACAGCGGAGGATATACAGGGGGATATATAGGTGGATATACAGGGAGGATATACAGGGGGGATAAACAGGGGGGATATACAGCGGAGGATATACAGCGGAGGATATACAGGGGGGGATATATAAATCAAATCAAATCAAATTTTATTTGTCACATACACATGGTTAGCAGATGTTAATGCGAGTGTAGCGAAATGCTTGTGCTTCTAGTTCCGACAATGCAGTGATAACCAACAAGTAATCTAACTAACAATTCCAAAACTACTGTCTTATACACAGTGTAAGGGGATAAGGAATATGTACATAAGGATATATGAATGAGTGATGGTACAGAGCAGCATACAGTAGATGGTATCGAGTACAGTATATACATATGAGATGAGTATGTAGACAAAGTAAACAAAGTGGCATAGTTAAAGTGGCTAGTGACATAAGAATGCAGTCGATGATCTAGAGTACAGTATATACATATGCATATGAGATGAATAATGTAGGGTAAGTAACATTATATAAGGTAGCATTGTTTAAAGTGGCTAGTGATATATTTACATCATTTCCCATCAATTCCCATTATTAAAGTGGCTGGAGTTGGGTCAGTGTCAATGACAGTGTGTTGGCAGCAGCCACTCAATGTTAGTGGTGGCTGTTTAACAGTCTGATGGCCTTGAGATAGAAGCTGTTTTTCAGTCTATCGGTCCCAGCTTTGATGCACCTGTACTGACCTCGCCTTCTGGATGATAGCGGGGTGAACAGGCAGTGGTTCGGGTGGTTGATGTCCTTGATGATCTTTATGGCCTTCCTGTAACATCGGGTGGTGTAGGTGTCCTGGAGGGCAGGTAGTTTGCCCCCGGTGATGCGTTGTGCAGACCTCACTACCCTCTGGAGAGCCTTACGGTTGAGGGCGGAGCAGTTGCCGTACCAGGCGGTGATACAGCCCGCCAGGATGCTCTCGATTGTGCATCTGTAGAAGTTTGTGAGTGCTTTTGGTGACAAGCCGAATTTCTTCAGCCTCCTGAGGTTGAAGAGGCGCTGCTGCGCCTTCTTCACGACGCTGTCAGTGTGAGTGGACCAATTCAGTTTGTCTGTGATGTGTATGCCGAGGAACTTAAAACTTGCTACCCTCTCCACTACTGATCCATCGATGTGGATAGGGGGTGTTCCCTCTGCTGTTTCCTGAAGTCCACAATCATCTCCTTAGTTTTGTTGACGTTGAGTGTGAGGTTATTTTCCTGACACCACACTCCGAGGGCCCTCACCTCCTCCCTGTAGGCCGTCTCGTCGTTGTTGGTAATCAAGCCTACCACTGTTGTGTCGTCCGCAAACTTGATGATTGAGTTGGAGGCGTGCTTGGCCACGCAGTCGTGGGTGAACAGGGAGTACAGGAGAGGGCTCAGAACGCACCCTTGTGGGGCCCCGTGTTGAGGATCAGCGGGGAGGAGATGTTGTTGCCTACCCTCACCACCTGTGGGCGGCCCGTCAGGAAGTCCAGTACCCAGTTGCACAGGGCGGGGTCGAGACCCAGGGTCTCGAGCTTGATGACGAGCTTGGAGGGTACTATGGTATTGAATGCGGAGCTGTAGTCGATGAACAGCATTCTCACATAGGTATTCCTCTTGTCCAGGTGGGTTAGGGCAGTGTGCAGTGTGGTTGAGATTGCATCGTCTGTGGACCTATTTGGGCGGTAAGCAAATTGGAGTGGGTCTAGGGTGTCAGGTAGGGTGGAGGTGATATGGTCCTTGACTAGTCTCTCAAAGCACTTCATGATGACGGAAGTGAGTGCTACGGGCGGTAGTCGTTTAGCTCAGTTACCTTAGCTTTCTTGGGAACAGGAACAATGGTGGCCCTCTTGAAGCATGTGGGAACAGCAGACTGGTATAGGGATTGATTGAATATGTCCGTAAACACACCGGCCAGCTGGTCTGCGCATGCTCTGAGGGCGCGGCTGGGGATGCCGTCTGGGCCTGCAGCCTTGCGAGGGTTAACACGTTTAAATGTCTTACTCACCTCGGCTGCAGTGAAGGAGAGACCACATGTTTTCGTTGCAGGCCGTGTCAGTGGCACTGTATTGTCCTCAAAGCGGGCAAAAAGTGATTTAGTCTGCCTGGGAGCAAGACATCCTGGTCCGTGACTGGGCTGGGTTTCTTCTTGTAGTCCGTGATTGACTGTAGACCCTGCCACATGCCTCTTGTGTCTGAGCCATTGAATTGAGATTCCACTTCGTCTCTGTACTGACGCTTAGCTTGTTTAATAGCCTTGCGGAGGGAATAGCTGCATTGTTTATATTCGGACATATTACCAGACACCTTGCCCTGATTAAAAGCAGTGGTTCGCGCTTTCAGTTTCACGCGAATGCTGCCATCAATCCACTGTTTCTGGTTTGGGAATGTTTTTATCGTTGCTATGGGAACGACATCTTCGGCGACGCACGTTCTAATGAACTCGCACACCGAATCAGCGTATTCGTCAATATTTCCATCTGACGCAATACGAAACATGTCCCAGTCCACGTGATGGAAGCAGTCTTGGAGTGTGGAGTCAGCTTGGTCTGACCAGCGTTGGACAGACCTCAGCGTGGGAGCCTCTTGTTTTAGTTTCTGCCTGTAGGCAGGGATCAGCAAAATGGAGTCGTGGTCAGCTTTTCCGAAAGGGGGCGGGGCAGGGCCTTATATGCGTCGCGGAAGTTAGAGTAACAATGATCCAAGGTTTTACCACCCCTGGTTGCGCAATCGATATGCTGGTAAAATTTAGGAGTCTTGTTTTCAGATTAGTTTTGTTAAAATCCCCAGCTACAATGAATGCAGCCTCCGGATAAATGGTTTCCAGTTTGCAAAGAGTTAAATAAAGTTCGTTCAGAGCCATCGATGTGTCTGCTTGGGGGATATATACGGCTGTGATTATAATCGAGGAGAATTCTCTTGGAAGATAATGCGGTCTACATTTGATTGTGAGGAATTCTAAATCAGGTGAACAGAAGGATTTGAGTTCCTGTATGTTTCCTTCATCACACCATGTCTCGTTAGTCATGAGGCATACGCCCCGCCACTCTTCTTACCAGAAAGATGTTTGTTTCTGTCGGCGCGATGCGTGGAGAAACCCGTTGGCTGCACCGCATCGGATAGCGTCTTCCCAGTAAGCCATGTTTCTGTGAAGCAGAGAACGTTGCAGTCTCTGATGTCCCTCTGGAATGCTACCCTTGCTCGGATTTCGTCAACCTTGTTGTCAAGAGACTGGACATTGGCAAGAAGAATGCTGGGGAGTGGTGCGCGATGTGCCCTTTTTCGGAGTCTGACCAGAACACCGCCTCGTTTCCCTCTTTTTCGGAGTCGTTTCCTTGGGTCGCTGCATGCGATCCATTCCGTTGTCCTGTTTGTAAGGCAGAACACCGGATCCGCGTCGCGGAAAACATATTCTTGGTCGTACTGATGGTGAGTTGGCGCTGATCTTATATTCAGTAGTTCTTCTCGACTGTATGTAATGAAACCTAAGATGACCTGGGGTACTAATGTAAGAAATAACACGTAAAAAAACAAAAAACTGCATAGTTTCCTAGGAACGCGAAGCGAGGCGGCCATCTCAGTCGGTGGATATACAGGGAGGATATACAGGGGGGATAAACAGGGGGATATACAGCGGAGGATATACAGTGGAGGATATACAGGGGGATATATAGGTGGATATACAGGGAGGATATACAGGGGGATATACAGGGGGATATTTA
Organism: Oncorhynchus nerka; assembly: GCF_034236695.1. Lineage (NCBI taxonomy): Eukaryota > Metazoa > Chordata > Actinopteri > Salmoniformes > Salmonidae > Oncorhynchus > Oncorhynchus nerka. The sequence goes on along the minus strand of NC_088396.1, from coordinate 35,579,707 downwards.
GGGGATATACAGGGGGTATTTAGGGGGATATACAAGGGGGATATTTAGGGGGATATACAGGGGGATATACAGCGGAGGATAACCAGCGGAGGATATACAGCGGAGGATATACAGGGGGATATTTAGGGGGATATACAGGGGGATATTTAGGGGGATATACAGGGGATATACAGGGGGATATTTAGGGGATATACAGCGGAGGATATACAAGGGGATATATAGGGGGATAAACAGGGGGATATACAGGGGGATATCCAGGGGGATATATAGGGGGATATACAGCGGGATACTATACAAAGGGGGATATACAGCAGAGGATATACAAAGGGGGATATACAGGGGGCTATACAGCAGAGGATATACAAAGGGGGATATACAGGGGGACATACCACAGAGGATATACAAAGGGAGATATACAGGGGGCTATACAGCAGAGGATATACAGGGGGATATACAGGGGTTATACAGCAGGGGATATACAGGGGGATATACAGGGGTTATACAGGGGGATATAAGCAGAGGATATACAGGGGGATATACCGTAGAGGATATACAGGGAGATATACAGGGGGATATACATATACAGAGGGATATACAGAGGGATATACAGGGGGGATATACAGGGGGATATACAGGGGGATATACAGGGGGATATACAGGGGGATATACAAGGACGGGATATACAGCGAGAGGGATGTACAAGTGGGATATATACAGGAGGGGGACATACAGGGGGGACATACAGGGGGATATATATGGGGGTCGATATACAGTATAAGGGGAGGATATATGGGAGGGATGTACAGGGCGGAGATATACAGGGGGAATATACAGGGGGAATGTACAGAGGGGATATATATGGGGGTCGATTTATAGTATAAGGGGAGGATATATGGGGTGATGTACAGGGGGAGATATACAAGTGGGATATATACAGGGGTGGGGGATATACAGAGGGAGAAATATACAGGCTGATAAAAAATAATGGGATATATGGGGGATATACAGGGGGGGGATCTACAGAGGGGGGGAAGTATCCCTGAGGGGCTATACTGGTTGAGTATATTCCCTGGGACATATATGGGGGGATAAATGGGAAGGGTTATATGGGAGTGGATGTATGGGGGATATGCGGGGGGTATACAGCGGAGAATATACAGGGAGGGTACAAAGGGCGGGATATACCGGGGGGATATACAAGAGGGAGATACAGTGCCTTGCGAAAGTATTCGGCCCCCTTGAACTTTGCAACCTTTTGCCACATTTCAGGCTTCAAACATAAAGATATAAAACTGTATTTTTTGTGAAGAATCAACAACAAGTGGGACACAATCATGAAGTGGAACGACATTTATTGGATATTTCAAACTTTTTTAACAAATCAAAAACTGAAAAATTGGGCATGCAAAATGCGGTGGAGAGCACTGTGTTCCCGGTGTGTGTGCATAGCCCGGTGCGGTACATTGCAGCGCCTCGTATCGGCCGGACTAGAGTGGGCATCGAGCCAGGTGCCATGATCCGGCTCAGCGCATCTGGTCTCCAGTGCATCTCCTCGGGCCGGTGTACATGGCACCAGCCTTATGCATGGTGTCCCCGGTTCGCCAGCACAGCCCAGTGCGGGCTATTCCACCTCGCCGCACTGGCCTGGCTACGGGGAGCAATTCAACCAGGTAAGGTTGGGCAGGTTTGGTGCTCATGAGCCCCAGGGCGCCTTCATGGTCCGGTCTGTCCGGTTCCACCTCCACGTACCAGCCCTCCGGTGGCAACCCCCCGCACCAGGCTGTCTCTCCGTCTTCTCCCTACAGGTGCTCCCGCCTATCCAGCGCTGCCAGAGCCTTTCTCCTCTCCAGCGCTGCCAGAGTCTCCCATCTGTCCTGAGATGCCAGAGTCTCCCGTCTGTCCTGAGCTGCCAGAGTCTCCCGTCTGTCCTGAGCTGCCAGAGTCTCCCGTCTGTCCTGAGCTGCCAGAGCCGCCAGTCTGTCCTGGGCCGTCAGTCAGCCAGGAGCTGCCAGGGCTGTCAGTCAGCCAGGAGCTGCCAGAGACGCCTGTCACGCCGGCAATGCCGGAATCACCCTTCACTCCGGAGCTGCCGGAGTCTTCCGCCCGTCCGGCGCTGCCGGAGTCTTCCGCCCGTCCGGCGCTGCCGGAGTCTCCCGCCCGTCCGGCGCTGCCGGAGTCTTCCGCCCGTCCGGCGCTGCCGGAGTCTCCCGCCTGTCCAACGCTGCCGGAGTCTCCCGCCTGTCCGGCGCTGGTGGAATCTCCCGTGGCGAGGGTCCCCGGTCTGAGGTCGGCGGCGAGTGTCGCCGCTCTTAAGAGGCCACAGAGGCGAAGAGAGAGGCGAAGAAGGACTATGGTGGAGTGGGGTCCACGTCCCGCGCCAGAGCCGCCATCGCGGACAGACACCCACCCAGACCCTCCCCTATAGGTTTAGGTTTTGCGGCCGGAGTCCGCACCTTTAGGGGTGGGGGGTACTCTCACGTTCTGACCTTAGTTCTGTTATTATATATTTGTTTTAGTATGGTCAGAGCGTGAGTTGGGTGGGTTGTCTATGTTAGTTTTTCTATAATTTGGGATTTCTGTGTTCGGCCTAGTATGGTTCTCAATCAGAGGCAGCTGTCAATCGTTGTCCCTGATTGAGAATCATACTTAGGTAGCCTGGTTTCACTTTTGAGTTGTGGGTGTTTATTTTCCGTGTTTGTGTTTGAGCCACACGGGACTGTTTCGTTTGTTTCACGTTGTTGTTTTATATTTTGTAGTGTTCAGTTTTTCTTATTAAATTATGGACACTTACCTCCCTGCAAATTGGTCCGATCTATCTTACTCCTCATCAGAGAGGAAGACGACGAACATTACAGGGGCATATACAGGAGGGTATATACATGGGGGACATATGTAGAGGGGTAAACGGGTGCAATGTATGCAATGTAAATATGGGGGCATATACAGGGGGTTATACTGGACGGTGGGATATACAGGGGGATAAACGGAGGGATATACGAGGGTGATATACGAGGTGGCTATGTGGGGGGATATACAGGGGGAGATCTACAAGTGGGATATATACATATACGGGAAGGAATGCAGGGGCGATACAAAAGGGAGATATACAGGAGGGGGGATACAGGAGGGGCGATACAAAAGGGAGATATACAGGGGGATATACAGGAAGGGCGATACAAAATGGAGATATACAGGAGGGGGATACAAAAGGGAGATATACAGGAGGGGGGATACAGGAGGGGCGATACAAAAGGGAGATATACAGGGGATATACAGGAAGGGGGATACAAAAGGGAGATATACAGGGGGATATACAGGAGGGGGATACAAAAGGGAGATTTACAGGAGGGGGATACAGGAGGGGCGATACAAAAGGGAGATATACAGGGGGATATACAAGAAGGGGGATACAAAAGGGAGATATACAGGGGGATATACAGGAGGGGGATACAAAAGGGAGATATACAGGGGCATATACAGGAGGGGGGATACAAAAGGGAGATATACAGGGGATATACAGGAGGGGCAATACAAAAGGAGATATACAGGGGGATATACAGGAAGGGGGATACAAAAGGGAGATATACAGGGGATATACAGGAAGGGGGATACAAAAGGGATATATACAGGGGGATTTACAGGAGGGGGATACAAAAGGGAGATATACAGGGGGATATATACAGGAGGGGCGATACAAAAGGGAGATATACAGGGGGATATACCGGAGGGGCGATACAAAAGGGAGATATACAGGGGGATATACAGGAGGGGCGATACAAAAGGGATATATACAGGGGGATATACTGGAGGGGCGATACAAAATGGAGATATACAGGGGGATATACAGGAGGGGCAATACAAAAGGGAGATATACAGGGGGATATACAGGAAGGGGGATACATTTACATTTACATTTAAGTCATTTAGCAGACGCTCTTATCCAGAGCGACTTACAAATTGGGACAAAAGGGAGATATACAGGGGGATATACAGGAGGGGCGATACAAAAGGGATATATACAGGGGGATATACCGGAGGGGCGATACAAAAGGGAGATATACAGGGGGATATACAGGAAGGGGGATACAAAAGTGAGATATATACAGGGGGATATACAGGAGGGGCGATACAAAAGGGAGATATACAGGGGGATATACAGGAAGGGTGATACAAAAGGGATATATACAGGGGGATATACAGGAGGGGCAATACAAAAGGGAGATATACAGGGGGATATACAGGAGGGGGATATAAAAGGGAGATATACAGGGGGATATACAGGAAGGGGGATACAAAAGGGAGATATACAGGGGGATATACCGGAGGGGCGATACAAAAGGGATATATACAGGGGGATATACCGGAGGGGCGATACAAAAGGGAGATATACAGGGGGATATACAGGAAGGGGGATACAAAAGTGAGATATATACAGGGGGGGATATACAGGAGGGGCGATACAAAAGGGAGATATACAGGGGGATATACAGGAAGGGGGATACAAAAGGGATATATACAGGGGGATATACAGGAGGGGCAATACAAAAGGGAGATATACAGGGGGATATACAGGAGGGGGGATACAAAAGGGAGATATACAGGGGATATACAGGAAGGGGGATACAAAAGGGAGAGATATACAGGGGGACATACAGGAGGGGGATACAAAAGGGAGATATACAGGGGGATATACAGGAGGGGCGATACAAAAGGGAGATATACAGGGGGATTTACAGGAAGGGGGATACAAAAAAAGGGAGATATACAGGGGGATATACAGGAGGGGCGATACAAAAGGGAGATATACAGGGGGATATACAGGAAGGGGGATACAAAAGGGAGATATACAGGGGATACAAAAGGAGATATACAGGGGATATACAGGAGGGGCGATACAAAAGGGAGATATACAGGGGATACAAAAGGGAGATATACAGGGGGATATACAGGAAGGGGGATACAAAAGGGAGATATACAGGGGGATATACAGGAAGGGGGATACAAAAGGGAGATATACAGGGGTTATATAGGAGGGGGATACAAAGGGGAGATATATAGGAGGGTATATAGGAGGGGGATATACGGGGGAGATATGCAACTGGGAGATATACGGGGGATACAGGGCGGGATATACGGGGTGATATATATACGGAGAGGGGGATATACAAGGGGGATATAGAGGAGGGGGGTATACCAGGAGGATATATGGGAAGGGTTATACGGAAGAGGATATACAGGGGGATATAGAGGATGGGGGTATACTGGAGGGGCTATACACGGGGATATACATGAGGGGAGTATACCAGGAGGATATATGGGAAGGGTTATACGGAAGAGGATATACAGGGGGATATATAGGAGGGGGTATACTGGAGGGGCTATACACGGGGATATACCAGGAGGATATATGGGAAAGGTTATACGGAAGAGGATATACAGGAGGATATAGAGGAGGGGGGTATACTGGAGGGGCTATACACGGGGATATACATGAGGGGAATATACCAGGAGGATATATGGGAAGGGTTATACGGAAGAGGATATACAGGGGGATATGCGGGAGCTATACGGGGTGTACAGAGGGGGATATATGGGAAGGGTTATATGGAAGACGATATACAGGGAGATATGCGGGAGCGGGGATATATGGGAAGGGGGGATATATGGGAAGGGTTATATGGAAGACGATATACAGGGGGATATGCGGGAGCTATACGGGGGTGTACAGAGGGGGTATATGGGAAGGGTTATATGGAAGACGATATACAGGGGGATATGCGGGAGCTATACGGGGTGTACAGAGGGGGATATATGGGAAGGGTTATACGGAAGACGATATACAGGGGGATATGCGGGAGCTATACGGGGGGTGTACAGAGGGGGATATATGGGAAGGGTTATACAGAAGACGATATACAGGGGGATATGCGGGAGCTATACGGGGGTGTACAGAGGGGGATATATGGGAAGGGTTATATGGAAGACGATATACAGGGGGATATGCGGGAGCTATACGGGGGTGTACAGAGGGGGATATATGGGAAGGGTTATATGGAAGACGATATACAGGGGGATATGCGGGAGCTATACGGGGGTGTACAGAGGGGGATATATGGGAAGGGTTATATGGAAGACGATATACAGGGAGATATGCGGGAGCTATACGGGGGTGTACAGAGGGGGATATATGGGAAGGGTTATATGGAAGACGATATACAGGGAGATATGCGGGAGCTATACGGGGGTGTACAGAGGGGGATATATGGGAAGGGTTATATGGAAGACGATATACAGGGAGATATGCGGGAGCTATACGGGGGTGTACAGAGGGGGATATATGGGAAGGGTTATATGGAAGACGATATACAGGGGGATATGCGGGAGCTATACGGGGGGTGTACAGAGGGGGATATATGGGGGTGGGGGGGTTGCTATACAGGAGGGGCATATACAGGAATTATATTTCCAGGACTGGGACATACAGGAAGGAGGATATACAGGGGGAATATACAGGAAAAATAACTCAAAAGTAAAATAATGAAGTGCCTTAGAATGGAGTATTGCAGCGGGTGCACCGGTTTGTGGCAAGAATTGCTGATGGGTTTTTCATGCACAACAATTTATTGTGTGTATCAGAATGGTGCCCCACCCCTTAGGACATCAGGTCAACTTGACACAACTGTGGGAAGCATTGCAGTCAGCATTGGTCATTCTCCCTGTGCATAGCCACAGTAGTTTGTGGTTGGGTTGTGTCCCTGTGCTGCGATTCTTTTTCCACCGTCTGAAGACGTCTGTATCGGTCCGCTAATACACAACTAGTTAAGGCCAAGTGCACTAACAAAATGCGTTAGAGTGTTTACCAGTATTTGTATATTGAGTCTGATAATTATCTATCCAAAACAGAAAAAGTTAATCGGATAATACGTGTGGATTATAAAAAGAGTTGCTTGATATATGTTTTCCAGTTTCTTGAAATACTTTGCAAATGCAAACTATGTCAAAAGTGAAATTGTCATACTGGTCCCCCGTGGGAATCAAACTCCCAACCCTTACATTGCAAGTGCCAAACTCATCACATCACATCATCCCAAAACACTTGATGTACTCAATTACTGTATTGGTCGTTGTTTTTCCTCATGGTGATGGAAAGTCTACAGGTACAAACCTAGATGACCAGCCTATGTACAATGCAGTCATGTACAGTACATTTAACATGAAGTGGTTTGTAAGGATGGTAAATTAATACTGCACAAAAAGTGGATGTTTTCCATGTTATTTGATCAAGAAATGTAATTTGATGTAAATGTTTTGTGTCTCTGCCCATAACTTTGCACCTTTCGATGTAAATGTTTATGAACAGGGTTTTTGTTCTTTCTGCATCCCATTAGAATTGAAATAACAGAGATAGGGTCACGGCATCAATTCCAAATATTAAATCCTGTAAAATACTGTTCTTAATTATATACCTTTCTTGCCAAAGCGGAGTTGCAAATACTAGTAAAGGCCCAGTGCACTACTTTTGTGAAAACATGTTTTTTTTAAATAATAATACATATTTATAGTAATGTATTTGTTTTTATTCTGATTTTTCACTTGATTTTTTGCTAGAGAGCATTTGGATGAGGTGAAAGGGAGATTATTAGTGGTCTTGTATGTCTTCCATTTCCTAATAATTGCTCCCACAGTTGATTTCTTCAAACCAAGCTGCTTACCTATTGCAGATTCAGTCTTCCCAGCCTGTTGCAGGTCTACAATTTTGTTTCTGGTGTCCTTTGACAGCTCTTTGGTCTTGGCCATAGTAGAGTTTGGAGTGTGACTGTTTGAGGTTGTGGACAGGTGTCTTTTATACTGATAACAAGTTCAAACAGGTGCCATTAATACAGGTAACGAGTGGAGGACAGAGGAGCCTCTTAAAGAAGAAGTTACAGGTCTTTGAGAGCCAGAAATCTTGCTTGTGTGGAGGTGACCAAATACTTATTTTCCACCATAATTTGCAAATAAATTCATTAAAAATCCTACAATGTGATTTTCTGGATTTTTATTCTCATTTTGTCTGTCATAGTTGAAGTGTACCTATGATGAAAATTAATTGGGAGAACTTGCACAATTGGTGGCTGACTAAATACTTTTTTGCCCCACTGTACATATGTTAGCGTTGTCCCCATCTCCCAAGCTTACCCAATTATCATATAGGTAGGGAGCGAGGGAGCAAGGATGTGAGAGAGGGAAGGAAGGGTAGCACAGGGTAGGTGATGGAAAGTCAGAGAGTGTCAGGGGTAGATGGAGAGAGGGAGGGATGAGAGAGGGAGAGGGGAAGGGGAAGGGAAGGGAGAGGATGTAGATAGAAATGTCAGAGAGAAAGTGTCAGGCTTCAATGTAATTGCTCTTAACTGAACTGGAACACACAACTCCAGCACTCATCCTGCCTCACACTGCAATTACCAGGCAGCAAATTAAGCCCTCCAAAACACAGCTAACACTAATATAACAGCAGAGTGTCTAGCTAGGTGCTACTGCTGCTGTCTCTCTCCACTGCAGCAGTCGTTAATGAGAGAACACTCTGTAGTTCATTAAAGGTAGACTCAGCTTCTCCACTGTTTTGGTCCCGTCGCTCCCACGCTGAAGCAGCGTGTAGCGAACCCGTGCACATCTGCAGATACTGTGTGCGACTGTGTGAGAGCGAAGTCTTACA
>NC_088396.1:35556015-35566015 GCF_034236695.1 Oncorhynchus nerka | reverse complement strand
CCTCTATTACTCCATCCCTCTCCCTCTATTACTCCATCCCTCTCCCTCCATCCCTCTCCCTCTATTCCTCTTCCTCTATTATTCCATCCCTCTCCCTCCATCCCTCTTCTTCTATTACTCCATCCCTCTCCCTCTATCCCTCTTCCTCTATTACTCCATCCCTCTCCCTCTGTTACTCCATCCATCTCCCTCTATTACTCCATCCATCTCCCTCCATCCCTCTCCCTCCATCCCTCTCCCTCCATCCCTCTCCCTCTATCCATCTCCCTCTATTACTCCATCCCTCTCCCTCTACTACTCCATCCCTCTCCCTCTATTACTCCATCTCTCTCCCTCTGTTACTCCATCCCTCTACCTCTATTACTCCATCCCTCTCCCTCCATCCCTCTCCCTCTATCCCTCTCCCTCTATCCATCTCCCTCTGTTACTCCATCCCTCTACCTCTATTACTCCATCCCTCTCCCTCTATTACTCCATCCCTCTCCCTCTATTACTCCATCTCTCTCCCTCTGTTACTCCATCCCTCTACCTCTATTACTCCATCCCTCTCCCTCCATCCCCCTCCCTCCATCCATCTCCCTCTATTACTCCATCCCTCTCCCTCTATTACTCCATCCCTCTCCCTCTATTACTCCATCTCTCTCCCTCTGTTACTCCATCCCTCTACCTCTATTACTCCACCCCTCTCCCTCCATCCCTCTCCCTCCATCCCTCTCCCTCTATCCATCTCCCTCTATTACTCCATCCCTCTCCCTCTATTACTCCATCTCTCTCCCTCTGTTACTCCATCCCTCTCCCGCTATTACTCCATCCCTCTCCCTCATCCCTCTTCTTCTATTACTCCATCCCTCTCCCTCTATTACTCCATCTCTCTCCCTCTGTTACTCCATCCCTCTCCCGCTATTACTCCATCCCTCTCCCTCCATCCCTCTTATTCTATTGCTACATCCCTCTCCCTCCATCCCTCTCCCTCCATCCCTCTCCCCCATCCCTCTCCCTCCATCCCTCTCCCTCTATTACTCCATCTCTCTCCCTCTGTTACTCCATCCCTCTCCCGCTATTACTCCATCCCTCTCCCTCCATCCCTCTTCCTCTATTACTCCATCCCTCTCCCTCTATTACTCCATCCCTCTCCCTCTATTACTCCATCTCTCTCCCTCTGTTACTCCATCCCTCTCCCGCTATTACTCCATCCCTCTCCCTCCATCCCTCTTCTTCTATTACTCCATCCCTCTCCCTCTATCCCTCTTCTTATATTACTCCATCCCTCTCCCTCTATCCCTCTTCCTCTATTACTCCATCCCTCTCCCTCTGTTACTCCATCCATCTCCCTCTATTACTCCATCCATCTCCCTCCATCCCTCTCCCTCCATCCCTCTTATTCTATTACTCCCTCCATCCCTCTCCCTCCATCCCTCTCCCCCATCCCTCTCCCTCCATCCCTCTCCCTCTATCCCTCTCCCTCTATCCCTCTCCCTCTATCCCTCGTATTCTATCCCTCTCCCTCTATCCCTCTCCCTCTATCCCTCTTATTCTATTACTACCTCCCTCTCCCTCCATCCATCTCCCTCTGTTACTCCATCCCTCTACCTCTATTACTCCATCCCTCTCCCTCCATCCCTCTCCCTCTATCCCTCTTATTCTATTACTACATCCCTCTCCCTCCATCCCTCTCCCACTATCCCTCTCCCTCCATCCCTCTCCTTCTATTACTCCATCCCTCTCCCTCCATCCCTCTCCCTCTATTACTCCATCCCTCTTCCTCTATTACTCCATCCCTCTTCCTCTATTACTCCATCCCTCTCCTTCTATTATTCCATCTCTCTCCCTCTGTTACTCCATCCCTCTCCCTCTATTACTCCATCCCTCTCCCTCCATCCCTCTTCTTCTATTACTCCATCCCTCTCCCTCTATCCCTCTTCCTCTATTACTCCATCCCTCTCCCTTTGTTACTCCATCCATCTCCCTCTATTACTCCCTCCATCTCCCTCCATCCCTCTCCCTCCATCCCTCTTGTTCTATTACTCCCTCCATCCCTCTCCCTCCATCCCTCTCCCCCATCCCTCTCCCTCCATCCCTCTCCCTCTATCCCTCTCCGTCTATCCCTCTTATTCTATTACTACATCCCTCTCCCTCCATCCCTCTCCCTCCATCCCTCTCCCTCTATTACTCCATCCCTCTCCCTCCATCCCTCTCCCTCTATCCCTCTTCCTCTATTACTCCATCCCTCTCCCTCCATCCCTCTCCCTCTATCCCTCTTCCTCTATTACTCCATCCCTCTCCCTCCACCCCTCTCCCTCCACCCCTCTCCCTCCATCCCTCTCCATCCATCCCTCTTCCTCTATTACTCCATCCCTCTCCCTCCATCCCTCTCCCTCTATTATTCCATCACTCTCCCTCCATCCCTCTCCCTCTATTACTCCATCCCTCTTGCTCTATTACTCCATCCCTCTACCTCTATTACTCCATCCCTCTCCCTCTATTACTCCATCCCTCTACCTCTATTACTCCATCCCTCTCCCTCCATCCCTCCCCTCCATCCCTCTCCCTCTATTACTCCATCCCTCTCCCTCTATCCCTCTTCCTCTATTACTCCATCCCTCTTCCTCTATTACTCCATCCCTCTCCCTCTATCCCTCTTCCTCTATTACTCCATCCCTCTCACTCCATCCATCTCCCTCAATCCCTCTCCCTCCCTCAATCCCTCTCCCTCCATCCCTCTCCCTCTATCCCTCTCCCTTTATTACTCCATCCCTCTCCCTCCATCCCTCTTCCTCTATTACTCCATCCCTCTCCCTCTTTCCCTCTTCCTCTATTACTCCATCCCTCTCCCTTTATTACTCCATCCCTCTCCCTCCATCCCTCTTCCTCTATTACTCCATCCCTCTCCCTCCATCCCTCTTCTTCTATTACTCCATCCCTCTCCCTCTTTCCCTCTTCCTCTATTACCCCATCCCTCTTGCTCTATTACTCCATCCCTCTACCTCTATTACTCCATCCCTCTCCCTCTATTACTCCATCCCTCTACCTCTATTACTCCATCCCTCTCCCTCCATCCCTCTCCCTCTATTACTCCATCCCTCTCCCTCTATCCCTCTTCCTCTATTACTCCATCCCTCTTCCTCTATTACTCCATCCCTCTCCCTCTATCCCTCTTCCTATATTACTCCATCCCTCTCACTCCATCCATCTCCCTCAATCCCTCTCCCTCCCTCAATCCCTCTCCCTCCACCCCTCTCCCTCTATCCTCTCCCTTTATTACTCCATCCCTCTCCCTCCATCCCTCTTCCTCTATTACTCCATCCCTCTCCCTCCATCCCTCTTCTTCTATTACTCCATCCCTCTCCCTCCATCCCTCTTCTTCTATTACTCCATCCCTCTCCCTCCATCCCTCTTCCTCCATCCTTCTCCCTCCATCTCTCTCCCTCCATCCCTCTTCCTCCATCCTTCTCCCTCCATCTCTCTCCCTCCATCCCTCTTCCTCCATCCATCTCTCTCCCTCCATCCCTCTTCCTCCATCCTTCTCCCTCCCACCTCTCTCCCTCCATCCCTCTCCCTCTATCCTGCTCCCTCTCCCTCTCTCCATCTCTCTCCCTCCCTCCATCCCTCTTCCTCCATCCTTCTCCCTCCACCTCTCTCCCTCCATCCCTCTCCCTCTATTGCTCCCTCTCCATCTCTCTCCCTCCCTCCATCCCTCTTCCTCCATCCTTCTTCCTCCATCCCTCTCCCTCTATTGCTCAATCTCTCCCTCCATCCCTCTCCCTCCATCTCTCTCCCTCTCCCTCTATTGTTCAATCTCTCTCCCTCCATCCCTCTCCCTCCATCTCTCTCCTTCCATCTCTCTCCCTCTGTCCCTCTTCCTCCATCCCTATCCCTCTATCCATATGCCTCTATTGCTCAATCTCTCTCCCTCCATCCCTCTCCCTCCATTCCTCTCCCTCCATCCCTATCCCTCCATCTCTCTCCCTCCGTCCCTCTTCCTCCATGCCTCTCCCTCTATCCCTCTCCCTCTATTGTTCAATCTCTCTCCTTCCATCTCTCTCCCTCTGTCCCTCTTCCTCCATCCCTCTCCCTCTATCCATATGCCTCTATTGCTCAATCTCTCTTTCTCCATCTCTCTCCCTCCATCTCTCTCCCTCTTTCTCATTGAGAGGGCAGAAGGATGCATTACCAGTGTGTGAGGAACAGCTAGATGAAGGCCTGTCAGTATAATACTCTCACATCAAGCACTGAATACAGAACGCCCTCATCAATATCAACTGATAGCTAGCTAGCTGGCTGTGTCATGTCCTGACATGCAGGTGACTAAACAGGCTCCCTGGTCTATGACACACAACAACCACGGACGCACATGTGTATTAACACACACACACACACACACACACACACACACACACACACACACACACACACACACACACACACACACACACACACACACACACACACACACACACACACACAAACACTCCTCTCCCCAGACTGCCTTAGAGACAGAGCCTGAGCCCCTCTAGAAACATAGGCAGGAACTTTGCAGCTCCATAAAATCAGACAGCTAGGCAGCGTTGATATAAGATGCAGCGCTGTGACTGATGCTCTTGTCAGCAGCCTGTTCAAATTGAAGACATTCAGCGTACTTTATGAGATTGATGACTTTTTATTTGTAGTGGCTGCCTGGTATTTTTAAGTGGATATTTAAAGGCAAATAGTGTGTGTGTATATATATGTGTGTGTGTGTGTGTGTGTATGTGTGTGTGTATGTGTGTGTGTGTGTGTGTGTGTGTGTGTGTGTGTGTGTGTGTGTGTGTGTGTGTGTGTGTGTGTGTGTGTCGCTCCTGACGAGGTCATTTGTTTGACAAAATGTCTTTTTGGTAAGTAGGCCATTTAATTTCACTAACGGTAGCGGGTGGCGGGTGTAATGGAATGCAGTGATGGTGCGTTAGCGGGGGTGAAAAGAAAAGGACACAGGGAGGAGGAGGGGAGAAGAGGAGAGAAGGATGGGAGGTGGGATGAGGTGAGGAAGAAGAGAAGTGAGAAGTATAGGAGGGTGAGGAGGAAAGGAGAGAAGGATGGGAGGTGGGATGAGGTGAGGAAGAAGAGAAGTGAGAAGTATAGGAGGGTGAGGAGGAGAGGAGAGAAGGATGGGAGGTGGGATGAGGTGAGGAAGAAGAGAAGTGAGAAGTATAGGAGGGTGAGGAGGAGTGAGAGGAGTTTAGGAGGGTGAGGAGGGTGAGGTGAGGAGGAGAGAAGGAGTTTAGGAGGGTAGGAGGAGTGGGTTTAGGAGGGTGAGGAGAAGTGGAGTTTAAGAGTGTGAGGAGGAGAGAGACAGGGGGAGTTTAGGAGGGTTTAGAGGGTGAGGAGGAGGGAGTTTAGGAGGGTGAGGGTTTAGAGGAGGAGGAGAGGAGTTTAGGAGGGTGAGGGGGAGAGGAGTTTAGGATGGTGAGGTGGACAGGAGTTTAGGAGGGTGAGGAGGAGAGGACAGGAGTTTAGGAGGAGTTTAGGAGGGTGAGGAGGGAGGAGTTTAGGAGGGGAGTTTAGGAGGAGGGGAGTTTAGGAGGGTGAGGAGGAGAGGAGTTTAGGAGTTTAGGGGAGAGGAGTTTAGGAGGTGAGGAGGAGAGGAGGAGAGGAGTTTAGGAGAGGGTTTGGGAGGGTGAGGAGGAGTTTAGGAGTTTAGGAGGGTGAGGAGGAGGGTGAGGAGTTTAGGATGGTGAGGGTGAGGAGGAGGAGGAGTTTAGGAGGGTGAGGAGGAGGAGTTTAGGAGGAGGAGAGGAGTTTAGGAGGGTGAGAGGAGTTTAGGAGGGAGGAGAGGAGTTTAGGAGTGTGAGGAGAAGAGTTTAGGAGGGTGAGGGGGAGAGGAGTTTAGGATGGTGAGGAGGAGAGGAGGAGTTTAGGAGGGTGGGGAGGAGAAGAGTTTAGGAGGGTGGGAGGGGAGAGGAGTTTAGGAGTTTAGGGTGGGGAGGTGGGGAGGAGGAGAGGAGTTTAACAGGGTGAGGAGTGAGGAGGAGAGGAGTTTAACAGGGTGGGAGGAGAGGAGTTTAACATGGTGAGGGAGGAGAGGAGTTTAACAGGGTGAGGAGGAGAGGGGGTGGGGAGGAGGAGTTTAACAGGGTGGGGAGAGGAGGAGAGTTTAACAGGGTTTTAGGAGGGGGGGGAGGAGGGAGAGGAGTTTAACAGGGTGAGGAGGAGGGTGGGGGAGGAGAGGAGTTTAACAGGGTGGGGAGGAGAGGAGTTTAACAGGGTGGGGAGGAGAGGAGTTTAGGAGGGTGGGGAGGAGGAGGTTTAACAGGGTGGGGAGGAAGGGTGGGGAGGAGAGGAGTTTAGGAGGGTGGGGAGGAGAGGAGTTTAACAGGGTAGGAGGGGGTGGGGAGGAGAGTTTAGGGGGTGGGGAGTTTAACAGGGTGGGGAGGAGAGGTTTAACAGGGTGGGGAGGAGAGGAGTTTAGGGAGTGGGGGTTTAAGGAGGGAGTGGGGGGTGGGGAGAGGAGTTTAACAGGGTGGGGAGGGGGTGGGAGGGAGGAGGGAGTTTAGGGGGGGGGAGGAGGAGAGTTTAAAGGGGAAAGAGGGAGTTTGTGGAGAGGGTTTAGGGGGTGGGGAGGAGAGGAGTTTAACAGGGTGGGGAGAGAGGAGTGTGGGGGGGGGAGGAGGAGTTTGGGGAGGAACAGGGGAGGGTGGGGAGGAGTTTAACAGGGTGGGGAGGAGAGGAGTTTTAACAGGGTGGGGAGGAGAGGAGTTTAACAGGGTGGGGAGGAGAGGAGTTTAACATGGTGAGGAGGAGAGTTTAACAGGGTGGGGAGGAGAGGTGGGGGGGAGGAGAGGGTGGGGAGTTTAGGGAGGGTGGGGAGGAGAGGAGTTTAACAGGGTGGGGAGGAGAGGAGTTTAGAGGAGGAGAGTTTAACAGGGTGGGGAGGAGTTTAACAGGGTGGGGAGGAGAGGAGTTTGGGGAGGAAAGGAGAGGAGTGTAGGAGGGTGGGGAGGAGAGGAGAGGGAGTTTGGGAGGAAAGGAGAGGAGTATAGGAGGGTGGGGAGGAGAGGAGTTTAGGATGGTGGAGGGTGGGGAAGGGAGGGTGAGGGGGAGAGGAGTTTAACAGGGTTTAGGGGGTGGGGAGGAGAGAGTTTAGGGTGGGTAAGGAGAGGAGATAGGGTGGGGAGGAGGAGAGGAGTTTAGTTTTAACAGGGTGGGGAGGAGAGGGTGGGGAGGGAGGAGTTTAACAGGGTGGGGAGGAGAGGTTTAACAGGTGGGGAGGAGAGGAGTTTAACAGGGTGGGGAGGAGAGAGGAGTTTAACAGGGTGGGGAGGAGAGGAGTTTAACAGGGTGGGGAGTGGGTGGGGAGGAGAGAGTTTAACAGGGTGGGGAGTTTAACATGGTGAGGAGGAGAGGAGTTTAACAGGGAGGAGGAGAGGAGTTTAACAGGGTGGGGAGGAGAGGAGTTTAACAGGGTGGGGAGGAGAGGAGTTTAACAGGGTGGGGAGGAGAGGAGTTTAACATGGTGAGGAGGAGAGTTTAACAGGGTGGGGGAGGGAGTTTAGGAGGGTGGGGAGGAGAGGAGTTTAACATGGTGAGGAGGAGAGGAGTTTAACAGGGGGGTGGAGAGGAGTTTAACAGGGTGGGGAGGAGGAGTTTAACAGGGTGGGGAGGAGGGAGTTTAACATGGTGAGGGGGAGTTTAACAGGGTGGGGAGGTTTAGGAGGAGTTTAACAGGGTGGGGAGGAGAGGAGTTTACATGGTGGGGAGTTTAACAGGGTGGGGAGGAGAGGAGTTTAGGAGGGTGGGGAGGAGAGGAGTTTAACAGGGTGGGGAGGGTTTAACAGGGTGGGGAGGAGAGGAGTTTAGGGGGGTGAGGAGGAGAGGAGTTTTGGGGGGAGGGAGTTTAACAGGTGGGAGGAGAGGAGTTTAACAGGGTGGGGAGGAGAGGAGTTTAACAGGAGGAGTTTAGGGGGTGAGGGGAGAGGAGTTTAACAGGGTGGGGAGGAGAGGAGTTTAACAGGGTGGGGAGGAGGGAGTTTAACAGGGTGAGGAGGAGGGAGTTTAACAGGGTGGGGAGGAGGGAGTTTGGGAGGAGAGGGTGGGGTGGGGAGGAAAGAGAGGAGTTAGGAGGGTGGGGAGGAAAGGAGAGGAGTATGGAGGAGGAAAGGAGAGGAGTTTAGGAGAGGAGTGGAGGGTGGGGAGAGGGAGTTTAGGGAGGGGGTGGGGAGGAGAGTTTAACATGGTGGGGAGGAGAGGAGTTTGGGAGGGTGGGGAGGAGAGGAGTTTAACAGGGTGGGGAGGAGAGGAGTTTAACAGGTGGGGAGGAGAGTTTAACAGGGTGAGGAGGAGAGGAGTTTAACAGGGTGGGGAGGAGAGGAGTTTAACAGGGTGGGGGAGAGGAGTTTAGGGGGTGAGAAGGAGAGGGGAGGAGGGAGTAACATGGTGAGGAGGAGGGGGGAGGAGGAGAACAGGGTGGGGAGGAGAGGAGTTTAGGAGGGTGGGGAGGAGGAGGAGAGTGGGGAGGAGAGGAGTTTAACAGGGTGAGGAGGAGGGAGTTTAACAGGGTGGGGAGGAGAAAGGGTGGGGAGGAGAGGAGTGTAGGAGGTGGGGAGGAAAGGAGAGGAGTGTGGGGGTGGGGAGGAAAGGAGAGGAGTATAGGAGGGTGGGAGGAAAGGAGGAAGGAGGAGAGGGAGTTTAGGAGGGTGGGGAGGAGAGGAGTTTAAGGTGAGGAGGAGAGTTTAACAGGGTGGGGAGGAGAGGAGTTTAACAGGGTGGGGAGGAGAGGAGTGGGTGGGGAGGAGGAGTTTAACAGGGTGGGGAGGAGAGGAGTTTAACAGGGTGGGGAGAGGAGAGGGTGGGAGGAGAGGAGTTTAACAGGGTGGGGAGGAGAGGAGTTTAACAGGGTGGGGAGGAGAGGAGTTTAACAGGGTGGGGAGGAGAGGAGTTTAACAGGGTGGGGAGGGTTTAACAGGGGGGAGGAGAGGAGTTTAGGGTGGGGAGGAGAGAGTTTAACAGGGTGGGGAGGAGGGTTTAACAGGGTGGGGAGGAGAGGAGTTTAGGAGGGTGGGTGGGGAGGAACAGGGTGGGGGAGGGTGAGAGGAGTTTAGGAGAGGGGTGGGGAGGAGAGGAGTTTAGGGGTGGGGAGGGGTGGGGAGGAGAGGAGTTTAACAGGGTGGGGAGGAGAGGAGTTTAGGAGGGTGGGGAGGAGAGGAGTTTAACAGGGTGGGGAGGGTGAGGAGGAGGAGAGAGGAGTGTAGGAGTTTGGGGAGGAAAGGAGGAGGAGGTGGGGGAAAGGAGAGGAGTATAGGAGGGTGGGAGGAAAGGGAGAGGAGTATAGGAGGTGGGGAGGGGGAGGAGTGTAGGAGGGTGGGGAGGAGAGGAGAGGAGTTTGGGAGGGTGGGGAGGAGAGGAGTTTGGGAGGGTGAGGAGGAGAGGAGTTTAACAGGGTGGGGAGGAGAGGAGTTTAGGAGGGTGGGGAGGAGAGGAGAGGAGTTTGGGAGGGTGAGGAGGAGAGGCGTTTAGGAGGGTGGGAAGAGAGGAGTATGAGGAGGAGAAGAATTTAGGAGGGTGGAGATGAGAGGAGAGGAGTATAGGAGAGTGGGGAGGAGAGGGTATAGGAGGGTGGGGAGGAAAGGAGAGGGTGGGGAGGAAAGGAGGGAGTGTAGGAGGGTGGGGAGGAAAGGAGAGGAGTGTAGGAGGGTGGGGAGGAAAGGAGAGGAGGGTGGGGAGGAAAGGAGAGGAGTGTAGGAGGTGGGGAGGAAAGGAGAGGAGTGTAGGAGTGTGGGGAGGAAAGGAGAGGAGTATAGGAGGGTGGGGAGGAAAGGAGAGGAGTGTAGGAGGGTGGGGAGGAAAGGAGAGGAGTGTAGGAGGGTGGGGAGGAAAGGAGGGTGGGGAGGAGGGAGTTTAACAGGGTGGGGAGGAGAGGAGTGGAGGGTGGGGAGGAGAGGAGAGGAGTTTGGGAGGGTGGGGAGGAGAGGAGTTTGGGAGGAAGGAGAGGAGGAGGGTGGGGAGGAGAGGAGTTTAGGAGGGTGGGGAG